>NC_135727.1:91687686-91869907 GCF_964656455.1 Halichoerus grypus
ACATTCCTCAGTCCAACAGAGCTGTTTAGGCCCCCCCTGCAGCTGGGAAGTTGAACAAGGGCACCACAGGAACCACTGATGGTAAAGACTTGTCCAGGGGCTCAGTGCTTTAAGCCAGATGGGAAGGCATCTGTCCCCGCACCGGCCAGGACATAAGCCATGCTGACCAAGCCCTGGCTGACAGGTCGCAGTTAGCTTTCTTCTTCACAGAAGGAACAAGGTTAGAGAAGTTACAGGACTTGCTCAAACACGACTACTACCTCTCAAAATCAACATGGCAGGGAGTTAGGAGTAGGTGGAGCCGGACAAGGTGGAATTTGAATCCAGCTCAAATACAGTCACACGGACCCAGGTACCTGTGCTCTGTGCCTCCATCTCATCTCTTCCCAAGCGGGGAGGGTGGGAGGAAGAAGTGGCAATTCCCACCTTTTCTCTGCCCAGGCAACTGGCACAGCTAGGGTGGGGCTGAACCCTCTGGGCTACCACTTGCACCGACAGCTCCGGAAGTCCCTCCCTTCCCTGGAAGCACCAGGGCGTGCCACATCTGGGTTAATAATTGTTTATTAGGATTCAGGTTCCAAACAAGGTAGAAAGCAGCGGCAAGAGGGGTGCGGGGTGGGGGGTGAGGAGGGAACACCAGGCATGGCTAGCTGGGCCACTGCCAGAGGCCCGATGGGAGCCCTGGGCTGGAGGGGGGCGGGGCTGGGGCCAGCCTACTGCGCGTGCACGGGGGTCAGCGGATGGTGTATCGTACATAGGGGACCTCAACATCCTCGCCGCTCTCGTCGTTGCAGCACAGCTCAAGCACCAGCGCCCGCACATGGCGGCCCAGCTTTCGCTTCGACACACGGCTCACGATCTCGGTCATCCTGGGGGGCGGGGGAGCAGAGGCTCAGGGAGGCAGAGGCAGAGATGAAGGGCAGTGAACGGGGGTGGAACAGCTGCAAGTGGAGGCCCTCCGCCACCCTCCCCCCTGCAACTCACGGCTGATCCAACCGTTCCTTGAGCTTGGCGGCTGGCATGAAGAAGGAGTAGAGCATGGACACACCCTGGGACAGCATGGTGATCTCCAACTTATGCTCTGTCTGGAGGAGGGGGGAGGGGGACAGCAGCGTCATGGGGGTGGACAGCCCAGCAAGCCTCGCAGGTGGGATGAGAGTGAGGGAGGGGTCTCACCTTAAAGTAGTCCAGGAACTGTTTGAGTGTCATCTCCTCGCCGTTAGGCTGCAGCCCCTGGACCTCAAAGCGATCCCACAACGTCCACTCCTGGTTATAGTACTGCGGGACAAGGAACAGGGCTGATGGGCTGGGGGCCACCACAGGGTCCGGCCCCGTCAGTCCTGGCCTCGCCCGCCCACCACCATGTTAGCTCAGACTAACATGCTAAGTCAGATTGCAAGCCTCTTTTGTCAAAAACATGTGGCTTCCGTCGCACCTTGAGCACTGACACCCTTCAGTGACCGATGACCGACATGGCCTAGTAACTGGGATCCTGTTCTGTTCTCATCTCCTACCCACCCTCATCCTCTCTCTCACTCTGCTCTAGTGACTTACTCTTCCTCAAACATGCCAGGCATGCTCCTACCTCAGAACCCTTGGAGAGACTCATCCCTCTGCCTGGAATGCTCTCCCCTACCAGGAGCCTGCGTGGTCTGCTTCCTCCCCTCCTCCAAGTCTGGGCTCACAGGTCATCTTTTCAGCAGGGCCTTTCCTGAGCATCCCACATTTAAAGGCCCCAACCCAAGCCCTTGCCACCTGGTACTCAAGTCCTCCTTACCCTGCGCTCTTTTTTGGAGGTTCTAAAATAATTTATCATGTTATTTATAGAATCTATTACACAGGGGCGCCTGGGTGGCTCAGTTGGTTAAAGGACTGCCTTCGGCTCAGGTCATGATTCTGGAGTCCCAGGATCGAGTCCCGCATCGGGCTCCCTGCTCAGCAGGGAGTCTGCTTCTCCCTCTGACCCTCCCCCGTCTCATGTGCTCTCTCATTCTCTCTCTCAAATAAATAAATAAAATCTTAAAAATAACTAAAAAAAAAAAAAAAAAGAATCTATTGTACAAATAAATACAATCCTAGCACCTACAAGAGTATCTGGCACACAGGTACTCAGTAAATATTTGAAGCAAATTAATGAATGAAGCAAGTAAAAGTATTTACCATAAGAAACACCCAATAAATGTTGGTTGCTATTATTATGTTATTAATAATCTCTCAGGATACAATTAAAAGATCCCATCTTTTCTGAGGGCTTCCACAGGCAGGTTCAGACCAGTGCTTAGCACAGAACAGGGTCTGAGAATAAATGAATAATGTGTGCACAAAGGGAATAAGTAGGTGCATGCTGACAGAAACCCTCACCTGGTGACAGGCTATGAAAACAAACTAAAGCAAGCTGCTCTACAGAGAAACATCCCACTCACAAACCCAGCGGCCCTGATGCAGGCCCTTACCTGGTGACGGGGTGCAGCAAGGGGTTCAGAGAAGGCAAAGAAGGGCAGGGCCAAGTTGAGGAAACCATTCTTGTAGGAGTCAAGCTGTTGGTGCCCATGCACCACTTTATACAACTCCAGACACACAAGGCCAACCACAGCTGCTGTGGTCGTGGCAATGGCGGGGATGATCTTCCCTGCAATCAGCTTGCTCTGTGAGGCAGGAAGGATCAAGACACGTGGTAGTTAAGGTAGAAGAGGCTCAGAGCCTACACAGAATGAATGGAACGTGGAAAACTCAAGCCTGGGGGGTGGGGGTGAAATCAGGTCCAGACTCCCCTCACCTTGTGCCGGTCTGCAGGGGGAATGTCATAGTTCTCTGCCCGGAGGTTGGATGCAGCCACAATGAAATCCATATGGAAATTGCTGTCATCATCCTTTTATGAGTGGGGGAGGGAGAAGGGGAAGGGCGGGGAGATGATGAGAGGATCAGAGTCGGAGGAGGAAAAGGATTCCTGGCCCCTGGGGACACAAGTATCCTCCACTGCAATTACCTGCAGGGTTCTCTCAGATCACAAAGGCATGGCTGGGAACATCTATACGTTCAGGGCCATGTGGCAGGCCCATGATCCAATCCCCGTTAAAGACCTGCGGCTGCCTCCAAATCCCCATTGACCCGTTCTGTCTAGCCATCCCCCTGCCTGCCCAGGGACCCGACCCAGCACCTTCTCAAAGTCGATGGGATACATCTTGAATCCAGGGAGCTTTTCTGGACTGGGCAGTGTGGCCTTGAGCTCCTCGAGACGGCTATCATCTGCAGGAAGAAAGAGACCCCACTGACCCTTTAGATCCCGGGCCAATGTCTGAGGTGGAAACGGGAGCCAGGGCAGGGGCGGGGGCAGGGAGGGCAAAAGATGTTCAGGTAGAGAAGACTTGAAAAGGAAAGTTATCCTGGGAGAGAGGAGGCACAAGGCGGAGAGGCAGAGCAGGACAAGAGAGCACAAACCTGAAGGAGACAGAAAGGGGGCAGGTATGTGGAGAGAGAGCTCTCCAGAGACCCTAAGGAAGACATCAGGAGGAAGTGAACATGGACAGATCCAGAGATCTGGATGGGAGATCTGTAGATCCTGGGGAGAATGTTACAGAAAGAGGTGGGGTGACATGGAGAATATGGGGGAGGGGGTGCGACAGGGGTATGAAAAAAATATACAGAGGGGATACTGGGGGGAACATGCAGACGTGGAGATAGAGGAAAGATATGGGGAGGGAAAAGAAGATAATGAAGAGGAGAGAATTGGGGCATGAGACATGTAGGTGTTATGTATCCCATACACACTTTACATGTATCATTTATATACATTTTATGTATACCTTACGTACATTACGTAGATCTCAATGTACAGTTATGCAGCTATATGCATGTATATACATATGTACGTAAGGAGAAAATGGAGGAATATAGAGACGAAGTGAAGGCAGATGTGGAAGGAGAGATGGGAAGAAACATACGGCGAGTAACATGAGGGGGTAGAGATTTGGGAAGGGAGATGGGGAGACGACGGGGGAGATAACAGGAGAAGGGAAAAGACCGATGGAGAGGAAGATGGGGAGCATGGAAGATAATGCAGGGAGAGCCACATAGCTGCAGATGCTGTATCTAGTCTACGGACGGGGAGAGGTACGGAGCAGAAGATAGATAAATCCACAGACTGGGCGTCAGAAAACTACAGCACTGAGCCCAGGTCAGCCCACCACCTGCTGTATCAATAAAACTTTACTGGAAAACAGCCACACGCGTTCATTTACACATTGTATATGGCTGCTTTTGTGCTTCAACTGCAACAGGTGATTAGCCGCAGACACTCTATGGCCTGCAAAGCCTGGGAGTCACTATTTGGCCCCTCACCTAATACGCAGCATGAGCTGGAAGAAAGAGATGGAGAGAGATGGGGAGTTGGAGGAGAGAGACATGGAGAGGAAGATAAGGAGGGAGTTCTGGGGAAAGATTTATGGAGGGCAATATTAGGGTGAAGAAACATACAGAGGAACACAGGGGCCAGATGTCAAGGCACAGAGACCACTGGTGGAGATCATACCCCCCAAAGAAACATAAAAAAAGAAACAGAAGTTCTTTTTTGCAAGGCAAATACACACAGAAGACCAGAGAGTGGGGAGAAGGAGCGAGGGAGACAATTTGCCCCAACCGAACGACCTTCTTCACACTTTAGGAGAAGGGAGACTCAAAGGAAGGTGTGGGGAAGTCTCAGGCCTGGGGCAGCAGAGCAGAGCCAGGGGCAGAGAACAGGTGGGGAGGCTGGCCTGGGCAGGGGACAAGGGGGGTGGTGACTCCTGGCCGACTGGCCAAACACCCTCACCAACTGAGGCATTGGCGCTCTGCAGCTCCTGGTCAGAGACGTGGATCTTGACGCCAGACTTGGGAGTAAACTCGGGGACCTGCACAGACCGTAGGAGTGTGGCCACAGCAGCTCGGTCCTGAGAGCCTGTCAGCCCATAGGTCTGGGCAAACAGGTTGGCGGCAGCCATCACGTAGTCCAGATGCAGGGGCTGGGGGAAGGCAGGGCCCAGGACGGTGAGGACATCGGCTCTCGCCTGATGTGTCTCAGCCTCCTTCCCTCCCACCCACCCTCCACCTGACCCAAGGAGACCCCAGGGAAGAGACTTACATTGTTGACATCAAAGGTGAGCGGGTGTGGACAGCGTTTGGGCCCAGACCAGAATGGAGCTCCCGAGCTCGTGAGCTAAAGGAGGAGAGAGATTTTTGAGGGGCAGGACTTGAGAGCTCTCTAACAAGCCTAACTCCTGGCTGGGCACCCACAGGGCCCTGGAGTCAGTCATGAAAGACCCAGACTGTAGGGTCCTGTAGATGGAAGTTCCGGTGCCAGGCTGAACCAGGGACCTCGCTGAGCAAACAACTACCAATTCCTGGGCACTCGCTTTGTGCAAGATATGCAGCCATTTCACAAACTCTTACGGACTGCCAGGCACTGTACTAACTTACTATTAGTAAGTACCAATAAATCCTCACAAAACTCCTGTGAGGTAGATTACCGTCATGTCTACTTCGCACGTGAGAAGACTGAAGTGCAGAGGAAGTCATGTGACTTGCCCAAGTGCAAATGGAGCTGGGAAGCGAAGCCATATGGATTCTTGCGCTCTGGACTACAAAATTTCTCCCCCATAATCTGTTCGGCCCTGGGAGTCTAGCAGGGCTCAGGACACGCCACAGGCATAGGAAACAGAAACACAAGTCTCTTGCTCCAAGGCAAGGCAACGGGAAAAACGGGTCAGACTTAACCCGTCTTCTGAGAGCCCCATGCCCTGGGGTACCTGCCACAGCCAGACTCCTGGCCGGGAAGAGCATGTGGAGAGCCCACAGCAGGTTCCTGTGCCGGGAAGACGCACTGCGCCAAGCGGCCGTGGCCGGCGGGCATTACCTGGTCGGGAGGGAAGTTATGCAGCAGCTGCCGGATGTTGTTAGAGTACTGGGTGTGCCAGTGGTGGCAGGCCCAGCTCACGCAGTCGGCCCAGGTCTGTGGCCGCTGCAGCACCAGGCTGCGCTGCACGGCCTCCAGCACCTCCAGGGGTTGGGTGCCTGCCAGCCGCAGGGTCCGCTCCACAAACTTGGGGTCTCTATCAGGAATTGGAGGGGGTCAGAGGGGCAGGATTACACAGTGGCCCTAGGAGTGGGCTCCAGGGCCACCCCACTTTCTCCATGGAAAGCTAGTCCTGACCCCCGGCGATATGAGGCCTGAGCCTTCACTTGACTCATCTGCAAAGTGTGCCTGGTGCTGGGTGTCACTGGTGAGGAAAGCAGGCAGGATGCCTTGGCGGGCAGGCAGGGGATGGGCTGAAGGGGCACCTGGATACTTACGTGAGGTACTGGTTCACGTTTTCCGCCGGCTGCTTGAAGAGGCCCTCAAACTCATCCCGAGCCCACTGCAAGACAGAACAGATGGACGACGTGGAGGGACGGTTGACAACTGGGGATTTGTCATCAGAGAGACCATCAGGGAATGCATCCAATTAGAAGAACACCATTGCTTTGAGAAAAGGGAAGCCCTTTGCCACTGCTCCCCAACCTTCCCCACTCCCCCACCCTCCGGCGCCTCAATTTAAAAACCAATGAACTAAGGGCGCCTGGGTGGCTCAGTCGTTAACCGTCTGCCTTCATTCAGCTCATGATCCCGGGGTCCTGGGATCGAGCCCCACGTCGGGCTCCCTGCTCGGCGGGAGGCCTGCTTCTCCCTCTCCCACTCCCCTGCTTGTGTTCCCTTTCTCGCTGTGTCTCTCTCTCTGTCAAATAAATAAATGAAATCTTTAAAAAACAAAAAACAAAAAACCCCAATGAACTTGATCTGGGCGGTGGTTACACTAGTGTATGTGTGAAAAAAAAAAAAAAAGATTCTTAAGGATCTGTGTCCCTTACTAAAGATGTTATATGGCGATTAAAAAAAATTTAGTTATATTCTACCATAATTTAGAAAAAGAAAGAAAAAAAATTCAGATCCAAACCAAAAACGATTGCCATACAGGCCCTGGCGCTGAGCAGCAAACAAGACAGACGCTCTACACTCTGAAAATTCCCAAGGACAGTAAATGCATTCACTGGTGAGGGAGTTTGGAGGAGAGCGCATCTAGGTTCAATCCCCAGCTCTCCTACCTAGTATCCAGTTTGGGGACTTCAGAAACACACAGCAACACTTATCTTCACACCCTCCTTTCTAAAACAGATACCGTAACAATAAGGACTCTGCGGTGGGGTTGCAAAGAAAAAACAAGCAACTACGTATCTACTGAAACGTTCCTAAACCGGCCCCAGATACACAGTAAATGCCAAGTGCTTTCTGAACCGTGAGGCCGACACTGCTATCAGCCCCATTTCACAGAGGAGGAGTCAGGCACGGAGCGCTGGAGTCCGAAGTCACACACGGCCCAGTGAGAGCACAGTGGGGACACAAATATGAACATGCCCACTCTGGAACTCCAGGCAGAAGGGAGAGTGGCCGAGGAAACCGGTTTTTCCCTATTTGGTTCTCACCCCCACACTCCTAACTAAACATTCTGAGCAGTTTGTTCCCGAAGACAACAGGGTCATTCTCATAGCACAAGAGTTCTCGGGCCGCGCTCAGGTTCTGGTTCGTGGCCCTGGGGCCAGCTGCCTAGGTGCGTTCACTCTGTAAGAAGTCAGCCCGATGACAGGCGCACTGGGCTGTATGCTGTATGCACACGCATCACACAAACAGAGTCATCCTGAGAAACTAGCTGTCGAAGCCATTTTGAGCAAGAGCTGTGCACACCTGAAGAGGAACTAAGCACTAAAGACCTAAATAACTGCAAGAGGTAGTAAGAAATCACCATTAATTTTGTTCAGCATGAAAGTAGGGTCTTGGTTAGACAGCAGCAGTTCTCACCTGGGAGCGATTTTGCCCCCCGCCCCCCACCCAGGAAGGGAGGGGGTATTGGCAACGTCTGGAGACATTCTGAGTTGCTGCAACTGCCATCTACTGAGCAGAAGCTAGGGATGCTGCTAAGCACTGGACCGTGCAGAGGACGCCAGCCCCCACCGACAAAGAAGTATCTGGCCCCAAATGTCAATAATGCCAAGGTCGAGAGACCCTGTTATGCAGAGCTCACTTCCCTCGCGGAAGCGTATTAGATTAAGGAGGTGTTATGATAACCACGACACGTTTCAGCACTAAGAAGGAAAAATACAGCAATCTAAGAAAAAAATGTGTCAAAACATTAACAACTATTAAATCTAAGTGAGGAATGATATTTGAGTATTCATCATACCACTCTTTGTATTTTTCTACATGTTCAAAACTTCTCAAAATAAAACAAAATGAATGAATCACTCTAGAAACCCAGGCTGTTGGATGGGAAGCGAGGGAGGAAGGTTTCAAGAGGAAGCACATCCTGAGCTTTAGGCTTGTGACACCTGAGGGGGCCTAGTGGCCAAGAAGGTGCCTGCCCCCACCCCTCTCCCCCCTCCAGCTGATCACCTGCAGGGTGTGCTCAATGGCGTTGGGGAAGTTCTTCAGAGTGCAGATGGGGATGGACTTCTCAGGCGGATCCTGGCTAGAGCTGTAGGACTCTGTCAGGAAGGGGATCACCACCTGCACATTGCCCTTGGTGCCCAGTGTGCCAGACTCCAGCAGCGGCTTACGGTAGTACACACAGCGGCGGTCCATGTACATGCCTATTGGGGGGGTGGGGGGTGGGCAGACCGTGTGTATGTCAGGAATGTCAATAGAGAACGTAAAAACAGACACCCCTAATACATACACACACGCGTGCGTGCGCACACCACCTTTGCCCCTGACCTCCTCGCCCGCCTCCAAACTCACGGGCATCCACATTGTCGAGGGCATTGGCCACACCATCCAGGTTTTGGAAGAAATCGTCATCATAGATGCGCTCCGTGTCAGCGCCCACACGGTTCTGGTGGCTCGTCACCCGGATGTGCGGATTCATCTGACGCACAGCTGCAGCGGCCGTGTCTGACTTTAACTTCTAGGGGGACGAGGGCAGGATGGGAACACGGGGCTCAGCTCTTCATGCATTCACCCAACAAACTTCTATAGAGTGTCCTCCTAAACATGGATTTACTTAATGCCCGGGAAGAACCAGGTTCTGAGTTCAGAAGGCTCCCTAATTTAGCAGGAGACAGTGTTCGACAGCGCCCCATGGCCAGGGCTGGGACAGAGGTGGCAGGGGCTCAAGGAAAGGAAGCAGTGAACAAATGCAGATCAGAGGCAAGAGGCCAGCCACTCTGTTTCTACGCCTACCCAACATTTACTGTTCTTTCAGATAACAGCACCCAGAGCTGGGATCCATCCTCTCAAACGAAACGATCCTTTCAAAGGCCAGGTCAGGTCATGTCCCTCCTCTGCTCAAAACCCTCCCGACTCCCCCTCTCCACAGAGGGGAAAAGGAGTTGGCCCCCACTTCCCCTAGCTCATCTCCTACCCCTCTCCCCACCATCAGGATCCTGGCCTGGAGCGCTCTGAACCCAGAAAAGGGGGGCTCTACTCCCTTCCAACCTCCAGGTCTGCAGAACCGAGCCCTTCCCTAACCACTGTAACCAAAACTGCCAACCCATCTTCCGGGGGTGCCCGACTTCCCTTTGCTTGCTTTTGTTGTTTCCTTTGCGCGGCACTTATCAGCATTAACTCCAAACCTCACCCTTACACCGTGTTGCTTGCTTATGGTCTGCCCTCCCCACTCCAGAAGCTTTCTTTCCTCGCTGTATCCCAAGTGCCGAGAGAAGTGCCTAGGCCAGTGGCTACCTGGTTACTGAGTCAATGAATGGCGAGGGGAACAGATCCTGGGCAGGCACACATGGCCCTGTCACCCACGGAAGACTTCACAGCTCGAGCCGTGTACGGCCCAGGGTCCATCCGGCAGGGAAGAGTGAACCTAGCACAAATGTCCTCCTAGGGAAGGCCTGCTGGCAAGGCCGGCCCTTGGTTGGCACCTGGGAACCTGGATTTCGGGAGGGTTCGCACCATGCCTTACCTGGTAAGGGTGGCTCCCTGTGCCTAGACTGCTTATGCAAAATACGGATTCTGCTGAATTCCTGCTTTCCTTCTGGGAGGCTGGAATTTGGGTATGTGCCCAGCAGAGGGTGCCTATGTGACCAGCCCATAGTAAAAGCCCTGGGCACTGAGTCTCTAATGAGCTTCCCTGGTTGGCAACATTTCACATGTGTTGTCACAACTCGCTACTGGGGGAGTTAAGTGCATCCTGTGTGACTCCGGGGGAGAGGAGTCTTGGAAGCTCATGCCTGGTCTCCCCCAGGCTTCGCCCCGGGCGCCTTTTCCCTTTGCTGATTGTGCTCTGCATCGTTCTGCCGGAAGAAATCATAGCCGTGAATACGGCTATGAGCTGAGCCCTGTGAGTCCTCCTAGTCAATCATCGAACTTTGGAGTGGTTTGGGGGACCCCCAACACACTGTCCCAACCAGCACTGATAAGAGGTCAAGGGAAAAAAAAAAAAGTGAGATGAAAAATGGCAGATTCAACGCAAGGATACTCAAGAAACGTTTCCTGAATGAGGCAGAAAAGCTGAGACAAAGAGCTGAAGGAAAAAGGTGGAAAGGCCTCCCTCCTTTCCAGAAAGAATGGAAACAAAAGACAGGAGGAAAGCCAGAGGACAAAATCCCACCCCCTCTCCCCATCCCACTCACCGTGACGTCCCAGGGCCGGAACAGAAACTGCCGGTTCAGATTTGACTTCTCAATAGTGTCCATGTCTGTGACAACAATTTCTCCGCCCTCCCCACAGCCCAGCCCGATCATGGCGAAGTTCTTGAGCAGCTCACAGCCAATGGCTCCTGCACCCACCTAGGAGGCAGCCGAGAAGAGGGACAGAGGCCGGGTGGGGTAACACAGGTGAGCGTGACGGCACGCACTCTTCCTCACTCCCCCCGAAGACAGCAGGGGAGGCGAAGTGAGGCTAGTGCCACATCCTCAAGTCCCAGAACTCTAAGAAATAACCCGGAGCCATCTGAGGGAAGGCAGCAACGGCGGGCGGGTGGGGCGGGGGGGGCACGACACAGAAGGACGCACTAGGCTTTCCCTCGAGATCAAGAAAGTGGCAAAAGGCACGCAACGGAGGTACCAGAACCAAAAGACCTTCCCTCGGGAGGCAAGAGACTCCAGAAGAGGTGGCCAGAGGCCTGGGACGTGCAGGTAGAGAACATCTAAGGGGATCACTCACTAGGAAGTACTTCTGCTTGCCCAACTTCTCTTGCAGGTCGGAGCCAAACACGGCCACCTGCCCATCATAACGGTTCTGGCGCTGAAGAGTGCAAAGGGAGGAGGGTCAGAGGGGGTCTCGCCAGAAATGCCCCCAATGATGTCTTCCCCGTGGGCCCCACTCGCATACCGGGTGGCACTTGTCCTCCGTGAGGGCCTCTTTGTCCTCCGGGAGACACTCCAGGGCATCAAAGTATAGCCACTGCATTATGGGCATAAACTTCCCAGAGCAGGCCTGGGGATTGGGGAGGAGAGAGGAAGCAGTCAGTAGTTAATTGGGACAGATGGACAGTAAGTGATGGAGTCAGGGAGGTGCCTGGCCCACCCCGACCCTGCCCTTCTCCACCCACGCTTACCTTCATGACCTCCTGGGCAGCCAGGCCCCCAATGAAAGCGTTTACGGGTGCCAGATCCCCAGCAGCCACATAGGCCAGCTTTCGGATGAGGTCCTCGTCCAGGTTGTCCTGCTGCACTGCTCGCAGGGCTCGCGCATTCACGGCCCGGGCTAAGGTCACCAGCTCTGTCGCATCTTCCTGGTGGGGCAGAAGAAACCAAGAAGGCACCTGTCAGGCCACTGCGGGAAGAGGGATGGAGAGGGGAAGAGGAGAGGGAGAGTGGACGGGTAGAGGCACAGTGGGCCTTCAGTGCCAAGGTCACCTGCCCTGGTTGGCCCACCCACTCACCCACCTCATTGCGGGGCCGAGGGGGCCGGCCATGCTGAGCACAGAACTGGTGTAGGGCCTGGAAGCCAATGTGCAGCTGGGCGGGCCGGGAATACTTGGCAAAGTCCGTCATCACGAAGTCAGGCTCTGCCAGTGAGGCCAGCAAGGATTTCTGTGGGGGGCAGGGCATCAGAGCCTAGAAATGCCCAGAACCACCCCCCACCCCCCACTACCCACCACACTCACAAAGCTGATCTTCTTAGGTACTTTGACCTGACTGACAATGCCTCCACGGATGTAATCAGAGAAGCTGGAGGTGTCACAGATGCTAAAGGTGTAAGGACCTAGGTAGACAGGGAAAGGGTCAGGCTATCTGCCTTCCCTAAAGCCCACAACACCCTCAAGATAAGGGAAAAATCCATGGATTTTCAGGGAGCTTGGTCATCGGGAGGCAAGACCCCACCCCGGGTTCTACTTTGACATCAGAAACCATCTCCCCTCTGCCCAAGACCCAGGCTCAGAACCCACGAGATCCTGTGCTCTTGGATCCAAGTCTACACTAGAAGACATTCTCTGCTCCCTGTCCACATCAGCTCAGACATGAGCGGATCCTCTGACCTGCTCTGTTCAAACGCCAGAGACCTTTTCCCTGTCAGCGCAGATACCAGGGACCTGTTCGCCTATGAACAGCTCGAACACGAGACAGCACCTCTACCCCAGGCCCACCAGCTCTGGCTGGACCACAGGGGGGTCTGTCTCTGATTCATCTCGGACACCCAGCATGTGTCTGTCTCCCCTCGCTCAGAGCCCAGGGTCATACCTCTTATCATCCCTGATTCCTCCACAGCCCTAGCTCACCCAAGACTTTGATCTCCATGGGCTGACTTCCGTTGAGTTCAACCATGCCCTGTACTTCTGAAAAGGAGACAAAGTCGCCATTCTCAAACCCATGTCGGGCCTCATCCAGGCAGGTGACCACACCGGGGTTGTCCTGATTATTAAAGGAGAAATGAACCTCAGAGGTGGGTTCAGGGTACCAGGAGCAGACAGAAGGCTTGCTGCTGCCCATCCGCCTGCCAGGACCCCTGAAGCTGATCTCCTCACCTTGGTGACCATAGAAACCATAGCACTGAGTGGCTGCTCCCCGTTGGAATCTGTGAGGATCATTTCCTCTCCAAAGTCACAGAAGAGCTGCCTGTAAAGGGAGGCAACAGGGCTGATGCCCCAGACTCCCATGCTCACGGGGACCCGCGTGTCCCTCGAGATGCAGCGAATACTTGCTGAGCAAATTCAGCCCATCACTGCTGGGAATCACACAGCGCTCATGTCACGTGGGGAGAAGTGGACACACAGAATCCAAAACCCGAGTGGCTGAGGGGCAGGGCGGTGACAGCTCAGGGGTCTTGGCCCGGGCCTGGCAGGGGTCGGGGAACCAGGGTGGGGACACTCACCCAAACAGGCCCCGCGTGTCTGCCACCACCAGCTTGATGCCACGGTTGTGACAGAACTCACCGACCCGCAGCTGGTCCTCCAGGGGGGTGTTGGTGAGGACCACCACCTGTGGAGAGATGGAGGCTCAGGGCAAGGGCCCGGCACCAAGGCAAAGGGGAGAGAATAATGGAGGAAGGCTGGTGCCTGGGGCCGGGGCGGGGGGGGGGGGGGGGGGGCGGGGCTCAGAAGAGTTCTTAAAGCTTTCAAAGTATCTACCGTGGTTCAGTAGATACTTTCACAAAGTATCTACTATTTATCAAATTCAGCCAAGGTGAGACCCAGAGAAAAGGGAAATGCGAATCCCTGCATCAGGGCAGGCAAAGTAGCCGGCAAGGCAATGAGACAGCCAGGAGGAGAGAGTGTGAACAGGGAACTCATTTACGCACCAACACCCACTGCCGCCCGCCTACAACCCTGCCTTGCCCCGTGAGACACAGGAGTAAACCTCCCTCCGCAGCCCAAGTCTGAGCTCACTCCTACCACACCCGCTCGCTCCCAATTCTCGAAACAGTGCCTGCTGAACCGGGTGCCTTGGGACTTCGCTCTCTGCCGGAATGCCCACCCTTCCCCGCCAGGGCCAGCTCCTCCAACTACCTCAGGCTCAGCGGCGGTGCCCTGGCCCGCTGGGACACCCCAGGGCAGAACCTCAACCCCCACAGCTCCTCTTTCCGGCTCAGAGTTTTTATTTAACAAACAAGCAGACGGCCCTTAGCACGTGCCAGCTGGTATCCCAAGCACTTAGCCCTCACAAAAACTCGATGAACTGGGTACTACTACAGGTCCCAAGTCCACAAACAAGAACAAAATAAACCAGAGGAGATCGAGTGGCCTGCCTGAGGGCATCCTAGTAGAACTGGAGACCCACGCTAGGGCAGTCTGGCTCCAGCCTGTGCTCATAACCACCACGCTGCATGGGTCTGCCCATTCACAGCCCCACCCCCCCCGAAAAGGGAGGTCCAGGGTCTAAATCCCACCTGCGTCCCCGACACGAAACCTGGCACAGAGGCTAGCCCATTTACCAGAGAACTAATGAACAAAGCAAAGATGGACTGGGAGAAGAGTGGGCAGGAGGCTGGGCAGTGCGCCCCCTCCCCCCAGCAAGGTACCTGAAAGCCACTAAGGAAGTCATCAACCAGAGGCCCGGTGTAGGCAGTGACAGGCACGTAGCTGTTGAGCTCGGCGAGGCGGGGCTGGGAGACCTCAGCCCGGTTCTTACCGATGTCCTCCTCCCGCAGGTAGAACTGCAAAGGGGAGCCAGGGAGGAAGGGAGTGGTGGCAGAGCCCGGGGGACTGGCACCTCTGCCAGGGAGAAGGGCTGCCAAGAAGTACCTGGGAGGAGAGGTCAGCCCACTGGGCAGTGCCCTGGTCATGCAGGGTGACAGCCTTGACCCCACCAAGGATGATGTTCTTGGCAATCTCCACACCCAGGCCCCGCAGGCCTGACACCAGGACGCTAGAGGTCTGGAGCCGCTTCATGGCCTCATGGCCCAACACGTACCTGCCAGGTTGGGGGGTGTTCCGGGTCAAAGTCTGGCCCTCCAGACCCTGTCCTCCCAGTGCCCCTCCCGCTGCTTGGCCCAACCTAGGCCCCACTTACAGCTGCCGGGAGTAAAGGCCCTCATCTATGTCTGCTTCACTGCCGTTCTTCGCCATTCCCTAGGAATAGAGGAGAAGAACAGGTTTGGGGAGATACAGAGGAGGGCGTGGACAGATACACAGTGATACGGAAGGCTCTCCCACCCACCACTCCCACCACCCTGCCCGCCAGGGTGCAGGAAGAAGACGCTTACGTTGGTTGGCACCGAGGGCACTTCGGACAACACGGAGTGGGCAGGGGAACAGTTAGAACCCGGCTTTGGATCAGGCCCGGACACGCGACGTTTCTTGGACAGCGGCGAGCTGGACATCTGGAAGGGAAAAGGAGGGTCAGAGGTGAGCCTGGGGCATGTGAGTGCTGCAGCTGGTTAGTGGTGACTGTCGGGGTAAGGGAAGACTTAAGGGCTGGTATCTCCATTTTACGGAAGAGGAGGCAGGTACAGAGAGGTGAGGTGACTTGCCCAGGGTCACACAGCTGTCAGAGCTAAGATCTGAACCCAGGTGGTCTGGCTTGCAATCCATGCTGCTGACCACTAGGCCATTCGCCTTTCTCCCCAGCCCAGCATGAGGGAGAGACTCCAGTCCTGCGGGGTGAGAGGAGTGACATGAAGAATGTCCTTGTGGGAAAGTCAGAGGAGGCTGTAGGCTCAGGTCAGACCTTGCCACTCTTTGACAGACCTCATTTAAGCCCTGTGGGCTCGGTTCCCTCACCTGTGCAACAGGGCTGACAGGGCCACTTACCTACCCCATGGAGTTGCCGAAGTGACGAAAGAGAGCCCAAACCACAGAGCCTGACACAGAGCGGACAGGCAACAACAAGCAGCCGTTCTCCCCCCCCTTAGCCCCGGCGACAGGGGCGCAGGAGGGAAACGCGGCTTAGACTTCCATCAGGGTGGCATGATGGCGGGAGACACCTTGCCAGAGACCCAGTCCCCGGAGGGGCCCAGGGAAGAGAGTTTTCTGAAGCCCACCGCACCCCTCCCCCCAGCTCTGGGAGGGGAAAGGCCCAGGCCAATGAAAGAGGTCACGGGGAGAGACAACACACACACTTCCCAAGCCCTGTCTGCACGTGGAGCCCCTTAAACAGGTTGACAATAATGGTGGATGAATATTTATCAGGAATCCTCCCTGTGCCAAATGTCATACTAAGTAAGCACTTTATGAGCCTTGCCTCACTTTGTCCTCAGGGTGTCTCCGTGAGATCTGGACTACTATCTATCAATAACATCCCCCAACTCACACTGGAAAAAAAAAATTCACTCGGGGACATGTGGTGACTTGACCGAGGTTCCCACAAACACAGTGGCCAAGCGGGGCCCGGACCAGGATCTGCTGACCCTGAAGCCTAGGCTGCCGCCCGGTGTTATCACATTCCCTCCCCTCCATGGTCCTGACCCTGCAAGGCGGGGTTGAGCACCCTTGCCAGACAAATGAGAAAACCTGAGCTCATGAGGTCAAGTTAACCTGCCAAGCATCACATACTGGGTCCCAGAGACAGAACAATAGATAGAGCCTGCTGTGAGAGTGAAATCTGTGTGTGACTGGATCCACATGCCGGAGACAACAGGACCCTCGACCATTTCCCCTCACCACCAATGCTCTCCTAAGCCACTGTCCTCCTACACTGGGCCTTTTCTGACCCCCCCCATCACACTGAGCACCCCCAGTGCACCTAAGGTTCCATCTTGGCACCTGTCACACTCTGAGACTAGGCAAGAAGACAGGAGCTCCCTCCCCATCATCTACCAAGAGCTCACTGCCCGTCAATCACACGGTAAAGGGCTTTGTCTAATCCCAACAATGCCCATGAACGAGATAACCTCATGCCCACATCACAAGTAAGAAAACAAAAGGCTCGGAGAACTCAGTCACTTGCCCACAGTCACGCAGCTGGTGTGGGCCTGTTTGCCAAATGCCTCCTGGGAGAACAGAGTCAGGATCAAGCTCAGGACCCAGCCCATGGGGCTAAGGGATGAGGTGTGAGGGAGGAGGACCCAGAAGGCAGGAGGCTGGCTAGGGCCCTGGAGCCAACCAACCTAATTACTGGGAATGCAGAGCACTAACCTAGACAAGAAAAAGTTGGTGAATTAGTATGGAGACAAAAGCAAATCATAATTTTTCCACTTACTGACTCTCTGACCTGGGGAAGGGATCTCATTTACTGAGCCCCATTTTCTCCAAAGGCGGGGACAAACAGAACTATCCTCAAGGAGCTGCTGAGAAGGTTAAAAAAAGTCAACTTCTGTGGTCAGAACTCAGCGACTTGAAGACATCAGTAAGCTCCTCCCTGGACACCTGCAGTGGCCTCCATCACTTAGTTATCTCTTTGCCTTGTCACTGCTTTGCTCGTCTGGGACACAGCATCTCGTTTGCTTCCTAAATCAGAGATGACCCAGGGCCAGAGAGATCTTTAATATCTGCACTTTTTATCTCCGCATTCCTGTTGCTGCCAGCAAGGGTCTAAGCAAGTTCTGGGTAACTGTTCCAGAAAAGATTTCAACTGCAGAGATTTGCAACAGCCCAGTCTCAAGGCAAGCAGGAGGATTCTGGGGCAGAAACCCCCGAGAGGAGCTAAAAATTCCCCCTACCCCCAGTACAAAATTGATACCCTTTCTCCCTCAACATATGCTCAGGCCCCAATTAGAACACATATACTATCTGTTGTTCAGCAAACCTGAACTGGGGCTCAGAGAGTTTCAGAATTTGCCTGAGGTCTCCAAACTGGTGATTTTGAAGCCTGAGCATTCTCTACCACCCAAACCAGAGAAGAAGGTTTGAGGTAGGAGTCCTGGAGCAGGTTTGAGAGGGGGCAGGCACAGGGTCAGGTTATCAGGACGGAGAAGCTAGGGCACAGGATGCTGGGGCCTGTCAAGCCTCCTGGGAGAGATTAACTGAGAAGTCCCTGGGAACATAAAAGAGAGGAGTCAGGAGGTAGTTGTTTGAGCCCATGGAGGCTCAGGAGGAGATGGAAAAGGGGGTTAGAAGTCATGGAAGGCAGGCAGCGGAGGGCCAGGCCAGATTGTTAAGACTCATATCTGGGTCTTTGGAAAGGATCTTTTAGGGAAAGGCCAGGAAATTGCACTAGAGGCCCCCTGAGGCTGCAAGGAGGTAGGAGGGCAGTAGCTGGGCCCCATGGAAGCTACACAGGGAATGGGTGGGGGATTCTGGGGCCCAAGGAGGCTACAGGAAGATGCTGGGGTCTGGGGAGAGGTGTGTTCTCCATCAGGAGGATGCTGGGGCCCTAGGGGTCTCTGCAGATGGATGCTGTTGGCACAGAAAAACCTTTGACCAAAAATAACAGGGACTTGTAGGGAGACAGGTGTCTCTGACATCGATGTCAAGAGTCCCAGGAGACTATCTATGAAGGTGAATGCTAAGTCCTAGGGTGGGGTTGGGGAGGGATTTCTAATGGAGCACAAGGGCCTTGTGTTGATCTCTGATTGGTACATGCTAGGTACGGCAGCTGCTCTAACAGAGTGGAAAGAGGAGGCTGAGCCCAGACAGTTCTGGCCCTAAAAAGTTCAGTAAGCAGATACTGGCTAGGTCTCCAAGTAGGATTGGGTTTCTCTGACCAATTATGTGGAATCCCATGGAGGCTCTGAGAGTAGATGCTGAGGAGGAGGTTTTCTACTCTGACTGAAGACAACTAGGCCTGTTGGGGGAACTGACATCTGACAATGATGTTGGGGTCCTACGAACCTGAAGGCCTCTAACTGATGCTGGGGACCTTGAAAGACTCTGAGGACAGATTCTGAGGCCTGATGTGAGGTTAAGGGATCTGTGAGAGAAGCTGCAACCTTGGTTGGCTTTTGAAGGCAGAGGTTGAGTGAAGGGTGGGGTTTGAGGTGAGTCTGATGGAGGGGGCTGGAAGGCAACAGGGTCTGCAAGGGCAGGTGCTGGCCGGGGGATCCGTGATGGAGAATTATGTATCCGAACAGTTCCGCCCTGGTATTTGGTCCTTCGGGAGGCTCTGAGGGAACATCCTGGGAGTTAGGAGTGTGTGATCAGGGAGCTGCTGAGGCCCACAAGAGGCAGTCTCCAAAGAGAATACTGAGACCATGAAAAAGAGCATTCCCTTAAAGTAGAGAAAGTCTCTAAAAGCAGATGCTAGAAATGAAAGGAGTCTCTAAAGGTAAATGTTGAAGAGAACCTCTGATTAGAAATGCTGGGCCCAGAGGGCTTTCTGATGGAAGATGCTAGGGCCAGATTGGGGTTGGAGATGTGGAGAACCGGTCTCTGACATGGAGGCCAGGCCCAAATTGTCTTTCACAGGGTCTAGTTTCCTTGGAGGCTCTACGGGCAGATAATGCCTGTGTGAGTTGGGGGAGGAGGCAGAGCGATCTGAAGGAAGCTGCTAGAGAAGACTTACAGAAATGAAGGCCTTCCCCGGGGTCTAGCCCCTCTTGGAAGCTGTGAGAGCAAATACTGAAAGACTAGGACAGTCTGAAAGTAGACTCTGGGGGTAGGGCTTTAATGGCATACATTGGTGGGGGGCTTCGACCAGGAATGTCAATTCCCTAAGTCTCTGTTGGCGACTGAGGGGCGTTCTGACTTGCGATACAAGGTTCAGGACAGGGTCCCGGTCCCTGACTAGGGATACTAGGCCTGAGTCTCTAAAACCAGATCCTGCGGGGGGGGGGGGGGGGATCTGACCCCAAGGTCAGACTTCGGAGCCCGAGGGCTGGTCCAGGATAGGAAATGTCGACCCCGCCCCAAGATCTGTCCCCCTCCCTCCTCCCCACGGATCCCAAGCATCCGAGTCATCACCGCCCATCCCGACATCAGCCTGGCCCAGCGCCGACCCAGGTTCATCCAATGCTTCCCGAAACCCCTGCCCCGGCCAAGGCGCTGAGAAAGGCCGTTTGTTACCAATGCCGGTTCCCCGGGTCGCGCCGCCGCCAACTCCTCTAGGAGCCGAAGCCAAGCCCGGCCGCCACCCTCCTCCTTCTCCTCCTCCTCCTCCTCCCTGCCGCCTGGGCCGCCTAGAATCGCCGCCGCCTGGGCCGCCTTCTCCTCCCCCGGCCGTAGTGGTAGTGCTCGTCCCAGCCACCTCCTTCACCTCCGCCGCCGACACAAGATGGCGGCCGCAGAGCCCGAGGCCGGAACAAAACCTTGAGCCCCACCCCCCAGGAACCCGGATGCAGGCAGGCCGCGCCCATTCATGAATCATGTATAATGGTCCCGGCCTGGTGTAACTCATTCGAAGAGGAAGAGCGCCACCTTGTGGCGAAGGTGGCAGCAACTAGGAAAACAAGTTAAAAAAAAAAACAAAAAACCCAAAAAACCATAGAAGCCACGACCCATGGAACGTGAATAATGAATACATTGTTGCAGCCAGGCTGCCAAGGAAACTAAGAAAGGACCTCAAGCCCACATTTCCTGATCATGAATTATGCATGAGGCCCGGTGGTTGGTGGACTAACTCCCTGCAACCAAAAAGCCAATGTTAAAACATGGCAGCCACGCCCCGTTGCTCATGAATAATTAATAATCTCATAGCAGCCCGGAAGCCAAGGAGACCAAGGCCACATCTTATCATGAATAATGCACGAGGCCCGGTGGGCTGGAACAAAAGGTACAGGTCCGCCTATTGCTGCATCTAATACCCTGTAAGCAGGGAAAAAGGGCTACCACAGGGAAAACACACTCCCCCGGCTCATAAATAATGCATGATGATGCTGCAGCAGCTCAACCTGGAAACTCAGAGAGGTCAAGAAAGGTCCCACCTAGTTACTTATGAATTATGTATGAGGCTGGATGGACAGAAACACTCAAGACAGCCCTGCCCAGCTAGTAGGGATTATAGTACTCCAGGCGAGGCAACACAGCCACGCCTTCCTGTTCATGAGTAATGAAAGACGATGCTGCAGAGCCACAGGGGAAACCCAGGGGGAAGTGTAGCTGCCTTCTCCCCACCCCTGACTAACATCAGGGCTGCCTTAGTCCAACCGAATCCAGACTAATATGCCTTTGGCAGGTGCTTCAGTTTCCACAACTGTAAAATGGGGATAGTAATAGAACCCATTTACCTCATAAAGGCAAAATGTGCTATTATGAAAATCAGAGAATACGGATCAAGGTGTGAGCTAGCAGTGCTGACACAGGGCGATGTTAAATTTAAGTATTATACATTAACATAAAAGAACTATGTCAATATATATTTATATTAATATAAAATTTGTTATGGGTGAGGGTATACTCAGCCACTAGAGAAACCCCCAACTTGGGGCATTATTTAAAAAACAATGTCTTGACCAGGCAATGAAATCTTATTCAGGACTAAAAAGAAAAACAAACAAACAAACAAACAAAATGCGTTGAGACAACCAACCGCCTAGAAGGACAATGGAAAACAGAATGCTAAGGCCACCAGTGTCCACTGAATAGGTAGGATAGAGGACCAGGTCACCAGAGATACAACTGTATACCAAAGCCTCAGGCGCACAATAAGCACCCAATACATTTCTCTCAAATAACAACAGATCATGTTAACAAATCGCATATTATGGTGATGTGTCCTTTCCATGCATTGTGCCACTGATCTCAGGAATGCAGAGCAGGAAATCGGTTCCTTCCTGGCCTTCAGGTCTTAGCTCAAAGGTGACCTCCTTAGAGAGTTCTTGAACCCTCACAAAAATCATTTCCACCCACCGATGACTAGCTGTGTGAACTGGGGCCAGACACTTCACTTCTCTGGGCCACTGTTTCCCCACCCATAAAATGAGAACAATAGTAACCTACCTTGTGATGGAGTTTAAATGAGTAAATGGGCAGAAAGGGCTTAAAACAGTGCCACGCACAAGTGCTGTATGACTAAAACTAGCAGTAATACAGGCCATTAAAGTGGTGGTGGCGGGCGGGGGGCGGGGGGAGGAGGGGAGACATTACGGCATTTGATTATGACTACAGACTCCGGAACTAGATTGACTGGGTTTGAATCCCGGCTCAGCCACTCACTGACTGTGAGTAACTAACTTTAGGCAAATTACTTAGCCTCCCGGTGTCCCAGTTTTCTCATCTATAAAATGGGATAATAACAACCTACCTCCTAGGATTGTTGTGGGGATTAAATGGGCTAATAAAGTGTGAAATGAGTGTAAACTCATCTGATTATCATTATGCCCATACCCATTTTCAGGCTCACGGAAAGATTTGCCAAAGATCACACAGCTGGCAAGGATCGATGGGATTTGAATCTAGAGCCTGTGTTGATAATCTGGAGTTACTGAGCCATAAGGAATGAACAATGTAGGAGGCCTCCTCCCTTCGCTAGATTTAAGGCTTAAATCCTGGAACCTGTAAGGGAAAGCTAACAGCGGGTCATGCAGATGAAACCGTAAAAGCTACGCCCCTCATGAATTATGCACAATTACGCCCCTAGAAAAGCCACAGAAAACTCGGGGCGCTAGTCACCTTTCCGATTAATCAATGAGTTGTAGTTTGCCCGGCGGACTGCAGGACTGCCCTTCAGCACACCCCTCCAGCACGCTGATCCGCCCCCTCGTGAATAATTCACAAGCCGATACTTCCAGCGGACCAGGTGCGAAAGAGGCAAAAATGGGCTTCCTCAACGGCCCCACCTCCTCATGAATAATGAAAAAGCCGCGGCCAACGAAGGCCCGGTAGCACGCTGTCCCCTCGGGAAGAGCCTAGCACACTGGGTTCCAGCGTCCCTTCCACAGCCTGGCCTGGGGGTCCCTCTCCCTAAAAACGTGTGGGCTCCGACCTGTCCAGTCGCCTCGCCCCGAGTATCCAAGCGCGGGGGGACCTCATCATAGAACCAGAGGTCACAAAGGCCATAGATACATCCACAATGCCACGTCGGTCCCGAACGTTCCCACTGTCACAGGACCTTTCGTGAAACAAGCTGTCCCAAAATGCCGCCTTGACTTCAGGAACCTCAAACTTCGCCTCTCCCTTTGGGGAGTACCCCCAAATCCTGCCTCATGGACAGAGAACTCATACACGGACCTTAAGGGTCTCCTCAAACATCCCCCTAAACCCTGCCTCCGAGGGGTATATAAATCCTGCCTCCCAGTGATACTCCCGAAAACAGACTCAAAATCCCATCCCGGTGTCCCCAAATGCCACTTCCTAAGGGACTCCTCAAAAACAGCCACCCCGAAACGCCACCCCGGGCCCAGAGCTCCAAATGCGCCCATTAGGGGATCCCCCAAATTGAGCCCCCTCCCCCAAATGCTGCCTAGGGTTTGGGGGCACCGTGCTCCAGCTCACCCCCTGCGCCGGGCGGAAGCCTCGCCTTCCTGCTGGAGATGAGCCGAAGCCACGGGGCAACGGAAGAGCAAACCAGCTCCGTCGTACAAGACCAGAGTTTGCGCGGAGCTCGGAAGCGCGGGGCCTTGAAGGGCCCCCGGTTTGGGACGTACCACAGATGCTTAGCTAGAGGGGCGCCCGCCCCTGCTCCCGCGCCGTCGGCGCCCGTGTCAGACCCAGACAACCCTACGGGTTGTGGTACTTCCCGAGCGCGCGAGGCATGCTGGGGGTGGTAGTCCTGTCTGGCCAGTGCCCGGTGCACGTGGTGGGCTACAGCGCCCAGAGTATGGGAAAATGTAAACCTGGGCTGTGGAATTCCGGGGGCTGTGCTGGGGGTGGGGGAGGGAATGGGAAAAGGGAGTGGAACGTGGGGTACCTCCAGATGTAAAGGCACACCCATCCTACAGATGGGAAGGCTGAGGCTCAGACGGCCAAAGGAGTTCATTCATTTGACATTTATGGAGTTCAAGCTGTGGGCCAGGCGCTAGGGATTCTTCCCTTGCCCTCACGGAGCAGACATTCTAGCGAGAGGGATAGACCATAAATACAGCAAATGAGTAAAAATTATAGTTTCTCATATAAATATTTATTATGATAGATATGACTGTATAATATAAATTATATGTAATAAAATATACATATAAATACATAGTTGACATAACATGATAGCTAGTGTCAATATGTAAATAATTTACATCGGTATATAATAAATGTTTTAAATATTGTGTGTATTCTATATTCATATGTGAATATATAAAGATATATGTAAATACGTGTTGTATAGATGTATGTGACAACTGCCAAGTGCTATGGAGAGAAATAGAACAAGATAAGGGGAAATCTGTGGGGTCAGGTTGCATTTTTCGTGTGATCAAAGGCGGCCTTGCTGAGAAGGTGATGTTTGAGCAAAGGTGTTTAACAGAAAATATCTTTATCACCTTATCCCAAATTCTGTATCCTGTATCCTGTCAACAACCTCCAAATTTATTCATTTGAAAAGGATTTCTTGAGTGCCTACTAAGTGCAGAGCACTGGGAACACAGCAAAGAACATATAAAGGAGACTGCCCTTGCAATAGTCAAGAACACTCTTCCATCAGATCTTTTCCTTCTTATTTATCTGTTGCCTCACCTCAGAGAGACCTCCCCAGATACTCCCTGTAGTCAGGGACCGCCTCTCTGAGGAAGCGGCATGTGGAAAGTGAGGAAGCAGGCCATGTGTCACATGGGGGAGAGCATTCCAGACAGAGGGATCATTGGGTGCAAAGCCTTGAGGTTGTAAGTTCCTGTCTGAGGAAGAGTGCAGAGGTCTGTGTAGTCAGAGAGGAGTGTGGAAGGGAGAACACTGGTGATGAGCTCTGAGGCCGTGTCAAGGAGGGTATTATAAGCCAGGCTGAGATGTTTGGGTTTTGTTCTAAGATCCGTGGGGAGCCGTGAAAGGATTTTAAGTGGAGGAGTCACATTATATAAATTATGTTTCAGTGTAAACAAGCTGGCTGCTCTGGGTGGAGAGAGAACAAACTGTAAGGGGAAAGATGGGAGCAGAGACACCAGCGGAAAGGCCACTGCAAGAGTCCAGAAGCGATGAGAGAGGATCAGACTAAGATGGTAAAAGTGGAAGGGGTGAGGAGAGATTCGATTCTGGACTGATTTTGGTAAAGATGCCGGGATTTGCCAAGAGATCAGATAGAGGACATGAAAAGTAGAGAGGAGTCCTGGCTGACGCCCCAGGTTATTAGCCTGAGCAGCTGAAGGATGGAGTTGTCATCAAGTGACATGGGAAATACTCCATTAGGAACCAGGTGTGGGGCAAGATCCGGCGTTTGTCTTCAGATGTGTTACATTTGAGATGCATGTTGGACGTCCAAGTTCTGGTATGTGTTGGTTGAGTGAACAGTTGGGGACCAGGTGTGAAATTCAGGGGGATCGAGGGAGGTCTGGGGCTGGAGATATGGATTTGGGGACCATCAGGGGAGACAGCTGAAGCCATGGGTGTGGCCGAGTTCTTCTCTGAAGAATTGATTGCCCTCAAATGGATCAGTGGGAGTCACTGAGGCAGGATATGGACTTTCCCAAGTGAGAGGAAAGAGCATTCCAGTTGGAGGGAACAGCTTGAGCAGAAGCCCATGGAGGTAAGAAAGCAGGAAAAAGAGAGGGAGGGGGAGGTGGGGGTGAGAGAGAGAAATGTACCATTTCGCTTTGCCTCCAGCCACGAATGAGTGTGTCTTGGAACTCTGTGGGAGTGAGCTTGGGCATCTTTTCATAGATTTAAAGGTATTTATGGTTCTTGCTTTTTGGGAATTTGTTGGTGTCCTTTGTTCATTTCTATTGGGTTGCTGTACTTCTCATGGATTTTTAGGAACTCTATATATTAGCCTTTTTTTTTTCTAGCCTTTTTTTTAAGTAAGAGTGATTTGAACAGTTGTGGTATGTGTATTTATTCATACTTCCAAGACCTGGTATATGGCAAACCCTGTTTTAGGCATTAGGGACACAGTGATGAGCAAGGCGAGACGTGGAGCTTTTGTTCTGGTGAAGGAGACAATACAGAAAAGGAAAAAATATATAGAGGATGTTAGAAGTTGAGAAGTGTTATGGAGAAAAGTAATACAAGGAGCGGGGCACAGGGAGTATGGTGGGGAAGGGTTTGTAATTTTAAATAGGGTAGACAGGGCAGGCCTCATTAAGGAGGTGACATTTGAACTTTCAAATGGCATGTCTCCTTCAGTCTGGAACAGTTCTTCAGTCTTCCCTTGACCTTCATGACCTTGACGCTTTTGAAGATGACAAGCCAGGAATTTTGTAGCATGTCCCTCAGTTTGGTTCTGTCTGATGCTTCCTCGTGGTTAGATTCAGGTTCCGCATTTGGGATGGGAAGATCACAGAAGTGTCATTGACTCCTCCTTTCATTCTATCAGATGGTTCATGATTTTAATACTGATAATGTTTGCTGTGTTCCCTTCATTAAGCTGGTATCTGCCAGGTTTCTCTACTGTAAAGATACTCTTTTTCCCTTTGGAATTAACTAACATGTATTTCATAGGGAGAGACTTTGAATCTATGTGAATATCCTGTTCATCATCAAAGTGTGACTGACTGCTAGTGTAACCACTAGTTTTAGCATTCATAAAATTTCTAACTCCAACATTGTTGACAATTATTAGTATTAGTTGATGTTCTACTGTAAAGAAAATTATTTCCCTTCTTCTCCAATTATTTACTCTTTTACCCATTCATTTATATAGGTATGGACTCATGGTGTCTTGAACTTTATCAAGCGCTTTTTCTGTTTCAGATGATTATGTTTTGTTTACTTTGGGTCTATTAAGGTAGAGAACTACATTTATAGCCTTTTGTGATGTTGACCCAATTTTGCGTTCCTGGGATAAATCCTATTTAATCAAAACATGTTTGCTAAATATACTACTGGATTCATTTAGCTAAGATTTTGTTAAGGATTTTTACATCTACAGATAGAAGTGAAATGGGCTTGAAATTTTCTTGTATTATCTTACCTGTTTCAGGGATAGAGATTACACTAGCTTCATAAAATAGACATCTTTTATTCTTTTTCTAGTACCTGGAACAACTTCAGTAAGATAACAATTAACTATTCCTTGGGAGTTGGGTAAATCACACTTATAAAAACCATTTGCCACCCCTTTTTTTTGGTGGGGAGAGGAAATCTTTTGACTACTGTTTCAATTTATTACTTTTTGCTCTATTCAACTAATCTGTTTCTCCATGGAATGGTTTTGGCATTTTATATTATTCTAGGAATGTATTCATTTCATCTAGATTTTCAGACATATGTTCATTATTTTTAAAAGTTCTGTTTCATCTGTAGTAAGTTCCCCTTTTTAATTTTGTATTTGGTGTGTTCGCATTTTCAGTCTTCTTTAATTGATCAGTCTTGCCAGGTCTGTCTTTCCTTTTACTTTTTGTTTTAAAGATTCTGCCTTTGATTTTACTAATCTGTTGTTTGTTTCCCTTATTTCATCTATTTCTGTTCTCTTATATCCTTGCTTCTTACTGAGGTTTTCTCTGGTGGTCTTTTTCCAGTTTTGTGTTTAACTTACATATGATAAAATGCTCAGATTTTAATTGTACAGCTTGAATTTTTACCTACATATACACCCATATGGCCAGTACGCCCAATCAAGATCTAGAACTTTTTCATTATTCCAGAAAGCTACCTTGCAACCCTTTCTAGTGAAAGACACCCTCCCTACCTTCACTCTGCTCTATCACCAAAATGTTTTTTTTTTCTTTTTAAAAAGACTTTAAAGTAATCTCTACAGCCAACTCGGGGCTCAAACTTACACAACTTTGAGCTCAAGAGTCGCATGCTCTACTGAGCTGCACGCCAGCCAGGTGCCCCACCATGTTTTGATTGAGAACTTCACATAAATGGAACTATATAGTGTGTACTCTTTTGTGTCTTTTTTCACTCATGTTTGTGAGATTCATTCATGTTGATGTTTATATCAGTATTTTGTTCTTTTTTATTGCTGAGTTGTAGTCCATTGTATGAATAGACCGTAATTTATCTATTCTCCTCTTGTTGGATGTTTGGGTTCCTAGTTTTTGGCTACTGTAAACATAGCTGCTGCTTTCCATGTACATATAACAGGTCTTTTTGTTGGCGTGTTTGCATTTATTTGGGGGTAAATATCTAAGAATGAAATTGCTGGGTCATGGACTAAGTATATGTTTCCTTTTATATGAAACAACCAGTTTTCCACAGTGGCTGCACCATTTACTACTTCCAACCATGTGTAAGGGTTCCTTGCTGTGGGATTCTGAGAGCCCTGGGGGGGTGGGAAGCGGGAAGGGAACATGTGGGCGCCTCCAGGCTAAAACCCACCCATCCTGAGACAGGTTCTTACAGGTGGCCTCCTTCTGTTCCTATTTCCTGTCCCTCTCCCCTCTCCCACACCCCCTTCCTCTGTCCCTGGGCAACACCCCCACCCCAAATCACCACCATATCACCTCTGGGGGCCCCTTCTTTCTCACCTTGCCTCCTACAGCTGGTGCAGAGAGATGTCATAAAGCAGGCCAATAAGTGGGGGAGGGGCTTTGTGCCCATTGCTTTTCCCTTAGCACCTCCCCTTTCACTTTCTCACCTCACAAGCCTCTGTTTCCGGGCGGGGCGGTTCCTGGCCCCATTTCCCGCCCAAACCTTCAGGGCCAGCCGGGAGAGGGCAGCCTCAGCTTCATGTTCCACTGCACCAGACCTGTGCTGAGAGCACACACATACTTGGGAATCACAGGGTGCAGACTGGTTGGCAGTGACCAGAAGGGTGGGTCCTGTGCTAACAGTCGTGGAGAGAATGGGAATAAGTGTGGGCCCAACTGGTCCTGATGGAGCATCTCTGACCTGGGATTGGCAGGCTGAGCTTCTCTAGCTCCACCCCTCTGGGGTCATCTGCCCATTGAAGGCACAGGGGTGACTGGGGCCAGAGTGCCCACTGTTGTCCAATTGGAGATGCCCTTGGGCAGTCCCCAGCCCCAGGGAGGGCCAAGTGTGGTTTAGGTTTAGCCCTGCGATTGTACAACGGGTGCAGCTGCTGGGTGGCAAGGCCAGGGGGTGGGAGGTTCCCAGTGCTGGCTCTGACTCAAGGGGACTTCAAGCCCGATGGTGCCCTGCTGGTGTGGGATTTCCTGGTATATGGAGACCTGCTGGACTTGACAATGGCGAGGGGGCCGTGACCAGGATCTTGTGGGTCGGGGCACAAGCCAGAACTTCCTGTTATAACCCCCACCTTCATCCCAAGCCGGTAGCCCCCATGCACCAGACACCGTGAATGCTACCACTGCCACCTACCTTGGTCTGATGAGGCCCCTCGTCCACCTGTGTTTATGTCCCTGCGTGGGGGCCACAAACCACGCTGGTGCATGAGAAAGAGACATGCAAGCTATGGACTTTTCAGCTTTTATTACAAAAAGAAGAGCATGACCCCAGCCCAGTTTTCCAACAAAAGTCACCAACTCAAAGTCTGACTTGGTCAGGGCCTCTCTGGATGGGGAGTGGGCTGGTAGACAGGTGCAGGGCCCCACTCAGACCACCCACACTTCACCCTCCCCTACCCCAGGCTGGACCCGACATATGTAGAAGCAGCTCTTGCAGCTGCTCACTGGGCCTCATTGAAGCGGGTCACCATTGTCTTGTGCAGTGTCTCCTTGTAGGACTCAGTTGAAGTGACCCCATAGGAGCTGCCTCGGGCACCCAAGCCGGAACCCCGCACCCGTGTCTGGGCCTATGTGAGAGAGGCAGGCTGTCAGGTCGGCTGCGGGATGGGGGTGCAGCAGAGAAGAGAATGCTGGAGGATGGGGATGGGATCACAGGAGACTCACCTCAATGGGCGTCACAATGCCCTGCTTCTTGCGGCCCAGGCCACTACCCTCTTTCCAGCCCATGGCCTGGAGCATGCGGCTGCCAATGTTGTCACTGCCCAGCCCATCCCGCGTGGGTTGCTCAAAGTCCCTGCAGGGGCCAGTGGGACAGTGTGAGTAACTGGCCCGCCGGCCCCGGGCCCCCTCCCCTTGGCCCCGGGCACCTACACAGAAGCTGCGGACATGCCCCCGTACTTCCTCCTCTTGGGCTCTGGTGGCTCAGGGATGCCATACTTCTCTCTGCGTTCGGCCGCACGGTCCCGGTACTTCATTTGCTGAAACACGTGTGTGTGTGTGTGTGTGTGTGTGTTGTGTGTTGTGTGTGTTGTGTGTGTGAGAGAGAGAATGGGGGAGCTGGATTTGGCTAACAGGTCTGACTGAGGTCTCTGTGGGCAGGATATCGGGGGTGCGAGCAGCAGGCTACATCCGCCGAGGGACTTGAGCACCAGCTGCCCGAGGGGATAGGCACTTGGCAAGGGGCAGAGGGGATGGAGTCCAGGAATGGGTCACACCTCACCTCCATGTCGTTCTTCTCCAGTGCTTCGAGCTCGTTTTCTGACAGGTGGGCTCGCCGGTGAATCTCAAGGTTTTGCTGCAAGGGGACAGACAAAAGGAGGCGTGAAGCGGCTGGGCCGGGCCGGGCCGGGCCGGGCCGGGCTGGGCCAAGCCGGGCTGAGGCTCCCTGCCAATCCTCCCTCAGTCACCTTGTGTAGTCCAGAGAGCTGCTGGTGGCGGATGAGCGCCTCCTTGCTGGGGAACTGGCGCCGACAGAGCAGACAGGCCAGCTTCTGCCAGTCCGTGAGCTTCTCCTCCCGTTCAGGACCCCCTCGTTCCTGCTCCTCCTCACTGTCGCTCTCCCCGCTGTAGGCTGCCACCAGGCCCCGAGGGGGACTCTAGAGAACAGGAGGGTGCGGGAGGGAGGTCAGGCCTGGCTGGATTGGAGCCCCCACCCCTCCGCGGCTCCTCCTGCCCGGGCCACTCACTGGGCGGTCGTCGCTGGCCAGTTTTGGGAGGTCCATGCTGGTGTGCTGTCTCTCGGCTAGTGCTCCCTGGGGTGGGGGTGGGGGGGACACACACACATTCAGGGACTGCACAGACAGACGGCGGAGATGGCGAGGCGGGGGCAGGGGGGGGATGGAGGGGTGGCCGCCACACACTTTCTTCTCGAGGATGGCATAGCCAGCGTCTGCGGTGGCTGACTCCCGCCTCTCATCGTCGCGCAGGGCGCTGATGGGCTGGAAGCTGTTTTTGAAGTTTTCTTTTTGCTTGTTGAGGCTGCGGGCCCAGCGTTCCATGTCCTTGGCAATCTAGGGGTAAGGGTGGGGGTGAGGCTCTCAGGGACCCTCCAGGGGCTGGGACCGCCAGCTCCGTCCACTGCCCCTTCCTGCCCTGCAGCTTCCAGCAGGGGGTGAGGAGGTGGCGATGGAAGTCCCCATTTCTCGTCATTCTGTCGTCAGTGCCCCTTGCCAAGCCCTCCTAGGCTGTGCCTGTCCTCCTCACAGGCACGCCCACAACTCTGCTCTCTGGGTGCTTCCATTTCATCAGTTTACAGTGCAGATAACGGCTTTCTCGAACCTCTACATGGGATACTATGCCACATTCCATATTCTGTCCCCCCACCACTCCAGGCACAACACCACTTTTAGAATTTACCAGGTTGCCAAGGGAACACTTAGTTCTTGCTTCTAAGTGCTGCACCCAGACTGTCATACCCTTCCTCCACAGAAAGACACCGAAGTTCCCTCCAACTGCCCACTCCCACCAGACGTGGCAATGGCCATTTTCCACACCCTGATGGGCCCATAATAAGTTCTCTGGGATGGACAGACCTGGACACATACCCACAAGTGGGGTTCTGGGCCCAAAGGAGGTCCGCGTGCCCCCTCGTTTCCACAGGCAGGGCTAGCCTGGCTTCGGGCACAAGCAGCAACGGGGGGGTTCCCGCCGGGGGGGGGGGCAGGAAAGCTGACTGGGCTCACTTGGATGGATGGCACTGGCCACTCAGGGAGGTGGGCACCCTACCACGTACTGCTGCGGAGACTGGCCCTGGCTCAATGTCCTGCGTCAAGGAGCAGCGCCGGGCCAGAGCCCGGTCTCTCTGGAGCAGTCACTGCCATGCGCACATCTGCCCCCCTCCCTCAGCAGCAGAGGCTTAAAGAGTAATGCACTCATCGGAAGCCACCAAACAGCCAGCCAGTGACTGCTGGACCCCCAGTGTTCACCTGTTGGGCTGTCTTGGTCTTGTGCTTCTCCTTCTTCTCTTTACCCTCCTTCGAGGGGGCCCCTGTCTCCTTATGCCCATCGGCCGACTGCTCCAGGGCTGGAACGTAGGTCCGCCTTTCCCCGTCCCAGTAGAGGTACTGCTGGCTCTGAGCGTTGTAGTAATACTGGGAGAGGAGCAAGGGTGGAGGGCATGAGGGGAGACCTCAAGAAGGGGAACTGCAGACCCCACCCGTTCCCTGGGCCACCCTATCACCTGGGAGTTGGGGTCATAGTAGAGGCCAGTCTGGGGGTCATAGTAGTAGCCAGATGTCTCATCATACTGGTAGGTAGAGACGTCAGGAACAGCTGGGGGGGGCGAGAAAGGAGGGGGGGTCACACTCCTCTCTGCTTTGTTAAGGAGCTCCCCGCCCCGCCCCCCACCCACAGGCCACGGCTACTCACGGTACTGGCTGTAGGACTCCTGGGCGGTGGGGCTGGTGGCCGGTGGCAGGGCAGAGCTGGGATGGGTAGGGCTCTGGAGCTCGGATTTGAGCACAGCGGGTGACATGATGGTGTACGGCTGGTCACAGGGCCGGACAGGGGAATGGGGCTCAGTGTCTGCCGATGCCCCCTGCATGCCCCCCCCCCAGGAGCCCCCAAGCTCCCTCACCTGGCTGTTGGCAGCGGCACCCTGGCTGCCGCTTGCTTCAGCCGCTGACTGCTGATAGATGCCAGGGGCGGCACCAGGCTGGGCGCGGGAGAAAGCCTGCAGCGATACAGGGTCTGCCCCGGGATCCAGGGAGGCCTCTGCACCTGCCATAAGGGACAGGGAGGGAAGGAGAATGCCTGTAAATGACGGGGCCCAGGCCCCCATGCCTACCGCCCCCCCCGCCGCAGGCTTAGGGACAGATGCCGGGGCTCACCTGCTCCAGATGGGTCCCCTTTGGTTCCAGTGATGCCGGGGCCCTTGGTGCCCTTGAGGTAGCCATGGGCATAGAGGGAGGACTCTGTGCCCTGGCTGCCGCCATAGCCCTCATCCTGTTGGTAGTAGCTGTAGTCGACCGGTGGCTCCTCGGGGGTGGCCCAGGCACCCTCCCCACCCTGGGAGGCCTGAGGGGCAGTGGGAGGGGCTTATTAGCAGAGGAAGGGGCGCAGGGGGAGGGGAACCTGCTAAGAAGCATCTGCCCACAGGTGAGGCTAGTGTCTGTCTGCTGACAGAAAGCATGCAGGCCTCAGACAGGTGAAGTGTGCGGGCCGCCCGGCCACAGCAGGGCAGGGCAGCGGCAAAAACAAGAATCGACTGAAGAGTTGTGCCAAAAGGCTCCCAGGGCTGACACTGGTACGTGTGTGGAGTAGTTCAAGCGCTGGGTGTCAGGTCAAGGAAGACACCGTCCTCCCCTTCTTTATTTTCATCTCCCAATTTTCTTTCAGCCACTTATAAATTCCGTTTTATTAAAGAAGTTGTAACAATTCAGGACGATAAAATAACCACCAAATAGAAGCGAAAAGCAGCCACGATGGTGTTGAAGTTGAAAGCCTGGGAGGAGGTGACTGGGAAGGGAGCTGCGGCGAGGCCCCCAAAGCCCGCAGCAGCCACTGTGAGGGTTTGGGGTCCACGGAAAGCCAGACAGCAAGCCAGCCCTCCTGGTTGCAGAGAGGGCGCGGGAGGGTCGAGACTGTGGCCCCGGTGTGGGGATGCTGGGGCAGAGGGGAGCCTTTGAGTACCTGTGAGATGGCCCACTGGGCCGCGGCAATAGCAGTGCTGGCCACAGAGGCAGCATTGATGCGACTGCCTTCGTTGGAGGCCATGTCCCTGGGGAGGATGTCAGAGACGAGGAGTGAGATGAGAAGCCCCAGGCTGGGGGGGCCAGCTGGGAAGGGACACAGGTGGGGTCCTGACCTCTTAGAACCCTTGGCAAACTCAACGTTGATGGTCTTGCCGTCGATGGTGAGCGGTGGGTGCAGGGCCTGCAGGATCTGCAGTAGCTGGGCTGCCTCCTGGAGGGGGAGGAGGGGAGGCAGGGGCAGAAGGGTCAGGCCCGGGGAGGTCCCCGGCTCCATTGCCCCGGTGCCAGGCTTGGAGCCGCGGATGGGGGGGGAGGCGGCTGGGGTCAGGGTCCCTCCTCCCCGCCCCGGGGGCCGGGACCCTGGCTGCCCGGCCCCCCCCTGTGCCGCCCTCACCACGATGGTGGAGAGCTGGATAAAGGCGAAGCCACGGTTCAGTTGGGTCTGCTTGTCCTTGATGACGCGAACATTGGAGGAAGATAGCACCGCGTAGGGTGCCAGGGCCCCCAGGATGGAGTCCATGGTGCTGTGTGGGTTCAGGTTGCGCAAAATGATGGCTGCAGGAAGGGGCCCAGCATTAGGGGGCACCCCTGATACTCTGCTCCAGCCCTACCCTCTGGTGTCTCCCCACTACCCCTCTCCTCTGGCCTCCACGTCTTTTGCACCTGCTGCTTCCTCTCACCTCTTCCTCCTGGATAAACTTTGCTTGTCAGTCCAAGTCCCAGCTCAGTCGCTCACCTGCCGAGAACCTTCCCAACACACCCCCAAAGTCGAGTCGGGCAATGTTCCTCCCCTGCTCTCCCTACTTCACGTCTGTCCCCCCACCAGGAAGAGACCCTGGGAGGACTAAGTCCTGGTCACCGCCTCCTCTCTGGCCTCGGAGAGCCCAGCCCAGACACCCTAGGGCAGGGAGAAAGGAAGGAACAACGGACTCACTGTCATTGGCGTTCTCCGAGCTTGGCTCCGAGCCCTGTGATAGAGCTTGGGAGGCCAGCACACCCTGGGCCTGGTAGGGCTGCGGCAGGGGGAGCAGGCCTTGGCTTAGCTCCCGCCCGCCCAGCGGCAGCGTCTGCTGGTCCAGCCTCGCGCCCAGGGGCAACTTCTGCTCTGCCTCTGTCAGGGGCAGCGGAAGACAGGCTGGCGTCAAAGGGGTAGGCAGCTCCAAGGCCGGTCACCGTCCTCCCCCTTCTACCAATGTCCCGGGGGCGGGGGGGGGGGGGAGGGTAGGAGGGCCTCACCTGACTTGGGCACACCACATTTGAAGCACTTCTCACGGCGTTTGAAGTTCTGGACACCGCACTGCGAGGCACAGGCCAGGCCGTCAGGGTGGGGTGGGGCTTTCTGCGGCACCCTCCAAACCGGGATCCAGAGATCCCCCCAGGGAACCCCGCCATGCCCCAGGAAGGAAGGTCCCAGGGTCAGGGGTGGCAGGGGGCTCTGGCTGTCATTCCCAGTCTGTGACTCTTCCCTTCATGTGGTCTCAAGTTTGTTCTCAGTGCCACCTCCTCAACTCAGGAATCAACAACTCCCCCACCCTTGTTACAAGTGCCACCTCCTCTGAGGTACCCACTGCCAGGACTGCCCCCCTTCTTGTCCCTTTAGCGGGTTCCTCTTCCTAAAATGTGCTTCCCTCTTCAGAAACCTTCAATGTTTCCACCCCTGAAAGCCAGCAGCCCCTCTCTGGCCAGACTCCCATCCCTCCTTTATCTTGAGGACTGGGTTGGTGTTCTTGAGAAACCAGCCTTGGTCATGGCAGCCTCCAGGAACCCCCAGCTTTTCTATCTGTGGAGGTTCTACGTTTCTGTGTCTGTTCCGTGGTCGGGGGCCGCGCCATCGCTCCTGTGCCAGGCTCTGCCCCGTAGGCCCAGGATGTGGCCTGGGCCGCCCTCACAGCCTAGCAGCAGGGAGCGGATGTAGCACGGGGGAGGGGCAGCAGGTTCATCTGCGGGGACTCCGGGAGGGGAACGGTCCAAGCGGGGCATGGCTCACTCAGCTGGGGACAGTTGGTGGGATGTTTGGTCTGGGAGGCCTAGAAGTTTGCTTTGGTTTGGTCTGGTTTTGCTGGGAAGCTACTGTTAGCAAAGGGAACAAGAGATTTTCTGTAGCTGGTGTAGGAGGGTGAGGAGAGGCAGAAGTGGGAGCTGGAGAGGGCAGGTGACACCAGATTACGGAGGGTGGTCACGCTCAAGCTCAGTGGTGAGGGGCAGGTTTCTAAGCAGAGACGGAAGAACGCGGTTAGAGGCAGTTTCGAGGAATGTTACAAGTGAGAGGGTGAGAGAAAGAGGCAAGGGGCCAGCACAGCAGAAGAGAGGTCTGCGGCGGCTGAGGGAGAGGGTGACGGCTGGTCTGGGCAGTGGGAATCGCGAGGGAGAGCATTTTTGTGATGGAAGCGACAGGGCCTGGTGACCAACAGGATGCGGGGAATTAAAGGAGGATAAAGGAGAGAATTCCCTGGTTTTGAGGAGTATCTGAAAATACAGGAGGGACAGAGTGCCACTGTCCCTTGGTCCCTACCCCTGCAGAGACACTGGACACCCGCCTCCTGATAACACTTTCTCTTTTAAAACAAACAGGTGCCACTCCCCTTAGTAGGCAGGATTCTTCCTGCGGGGAGGGTCGCGGGCTCTCAGTGCCCCCCTTCGGTCTCAGGACTGCCAGCTGGCTGAGGAAGGTGGGGCTGTGGAGTCGCAAGGCTGCCTCTGGGCCGCTTGGGAGGCTGGCCCCAGAGGAGACCTGAACCCAGGGTACCATCCACGGCCCCTGTGATCGGGAGCAAGTCACAGCGCAAGGCTAACCCACGGGGGCACCCCCTTTGAGCCTCAGCTTCCTCGTAGGGAATACGACTGCAAGATCCTACAGCTTGTGGCCTCAGCCTCAGGTGGACATGGCTTTGCCAGAGCGGCCGTCAAGGTTGGGCCACCCGACACAGGTTCCCAGAGCAGCCTGTGCTTTCCTTTGGGGGAACAGGCGGACATCAAAGGGAGCTAACTGTGGGCCAGACATTGTTCCAACGGTTAACCTCTCAGCGCCACATGGGAATCCTCCCGACCACCTTGGGGGAAAGGGGTCATCGCTATTCACGTTTTGGAGCTGAGGAAAGTGAGGCAGAGACCAAGGAGGATGTGGGAGGCTCTAATTCCGGCCAGCCCGGCTCGGAAGTCCACATCTGACACGGACACCCCACGGCGGGCCTCCACTGTCACTAGTCAGTCGCTTACGTAAGTACTCGTGGAAAGCCTACTGGGACTTTGGGCAGGACTGCGCCTCCTGAGGGCAGAGCCTGGCGCCAAGTAAGAGCCCAGTACACGTGGGTGGGTGGGCAGGCGGCAAGGGACGGTGGCCCCTTGAGCTGAGCCGGTCCTCGACACCTCTGCCACTCAGAGGCCCCAGGGCGACAGACGCCGCTGCCGCCTCTATCCACGGCAACCACTGCCCACCGCCCCTGTACCTTATTACACAGCCAGTCCTCATTGATCTTGGGCTTGGGGTCGCTGTAGTGCATGGACACCTTCTGGCCCAGGATGTTGAGGGAGTGCTGCAGGAAAAAGCAGAGCGCAGTGAGGCCCAGGCAGCGGTGCCCCACGCACCGTTTCAGCACAGGAGAAGAGAGTGAGCGAGCCCTTCAGCTGGATGGATGAGGGACAGGGAACGGAGGGAGGTCGGAGAACGGACGAGGGAAGAAGGAAGGGAAGGAGGGAGGGAAAGCGCCACAGCCCTTGGGCGCAGCTGTTTGCTGCCTTTCCGGGCACGCGCACGCACACGTGAACACACGCCACCAGGCACACAGTGCTCGGCTGACCGACGCTTGCCGGACAGTGGGGAAAACCCCCCACTCAGCCCTGACACTGCCAGGCCACACCCAGGGCCAGCACTACACAGGCTACACTCGGGATGAGGGGGACAGGGAGGGGAGGGAGAGGAGGGGAGAGAAAGAGAGAGAGAGCGCACGCGCGCTAGTGCTGGAGAAGGGGAAAAAGAAAGAGCCATATTTAAAAGATGGAAGTTCCTGCTGTGAGGCTGTCTTCCCGGGGCTGGCTGGGTCCTGGGCCCCCCGGCATTAGGGCAGAGATGGCCCCAGGGCCGCCCTGCTGAGCCCCTGCTTCCACCACATCTGACCCTTCCTCCTGTGTCCCACACCAGTGAGCCAGGCTCTGGGCAGGTGAGCAGAGCAGGTCCTTGGGTCTCTGAAGGTCCCAAAGCTGCTGGGTGGGGAGACCGTGCCAGGCGGGGGAGCAGGCTCCCTTCCCTTCCTGACAGCATGACTCCTTGCTGAGAAGGCAGGCCTGCCCTCAGTGGAGTGCGCAAGCAGTGGCTCCTGTCGGGGGGTAGGTGCAGGGGGAGGGCTGGGGCATCTGAAGTGAGTTCTATCGCATTTGACTGGTACTGGTGCTGGCCTCTCGCACGGGGAAGTCAAAAGGCTGAACTCACATGCAGGGAGAGAGATGGCAAAACGGGACTTGCTAGTTAGTGTGCCAACAGCTAAGGTCCCCAGTGGCTAGACTTCCAGTGATGCCTGAGAGTGGAACGAAATCCTGGCTCTGCCTAACCCCGGAGCAGGGTGGTCCCCGAGGAGTGGGAGCCTCTGTGGAAGAAAACCTCCCCCCGGCAGCCCTTTCTCCAAAAGCTCAGCTGGGAGGTGGAGGGGCAGAGCTAGTGCCTGGTGGTGGGAAGGGGCCAGTGGTGAGTGTGGGTTCTTGATGGGAAGCCCAGTGGGTAGCAAGAGATGGGAAGAGGAGATAGTGAGGGTCAGGAAGGGGGAGAGAGAGGGGGCGGGGGGGATGGGACACAGGGCCACAGGGCAGGGAACTGTGTCCATAGAATCAGGCGATGGGGAGCGCTCGATTACAAAGTAGTATTTGTTTGGGGGGGGGTTCAAGTGCGGCAAAGCAACCTGATTGGCTTCCATCCATCGTGTAGCGTCCTGCAAGTGACTAAACTCGACGAAGGCGAAGCCCCGGCTCTGACCTGGAGACAGCATTCAGATACAGACGCAGTGGGTTAGTCAACAGCTTTGGACACACGGCGTTCCCGGGGGTGGGACCCGAGGGGAGAGGACCGGGGGGGGGGCAGAGGGAAAGGGGGAGAGGAGAAAAGAAGAAAGGGAGAGAGAGAAGTAATCAGAGAGAGAAAGACCAGGGGGTGGGAGGCAAGGTAGATGGTTGGGAGGAGTAGGAAAGAGGGATGGGGGACGGAGGTGGGAGGGGGAGGAGGAGATACACACACGCCAGCTGGGAAGAAAGAGAGAGGGGCTCAGGCAGACCTGCCTGGGGTGACGGAGACGGAGAGGAGGAGGTGGGAGGGAAAGGGTACAAGTAGAGATCTGTCTCAGAGAAGGAAGGAGGGCAGATGGGCAGGCTGTTGACACCACATGGGCCAGAACAGATAATCGAAGGGTGGGGCCCAGCACGAGGCCGGTGCCCAGGAGGGGTCCTGTGACAGGTGTTTCATCAAAGAAGCAAAAAAGAACCTGGGCCAGGCTGCTTGGTGAGGCTGGGAAGGCTCCAGGCCCATCAGGAACCAGGGGGAGTCAGGGACACAATGTCACCTCAGCCTCAGCACAGTGCAGGGGAGGTGGGCCTTATCAGGGAGCCGCTCAGGGCCAAGCTAGGAAGATTACAGCCACCCACAGTGCAAGTCCTCCTAGACAGCAGGAGAATGGGGGCCAGGGTTGGCCAGGCAGACCTTAAAGAATCAGTGGGTGCCTGGGAGAAGTGCCAGAAGGGGCCACACCTAGGATACCACCTTATGGAGACAGAGAGCAACCAGAACCCTGTCAGTGTGTGGTTTGGCTGGGCTGAAGCAGAGCAAGACCTACATGCTACCAAGAGAGACTCGAGGCCTGGCCAGGGCTGGGAAAGGGACCCAGGGCTTGAGGCTGCAGGAGAGCAGCTCCTCTTCTGGAGGTACACACAGGGAGGGCTTAGATATGGCAGGACTTGGGGGGGCATGCTTGATCTCCGTAAGAGTAACCGTTAGGATGCACAGGAAGATGAAATGGTATGATCTGGGGTGGGGGAGGGAGGGAGAGAGGGAAGGAGAGAGAGAGAGGAAAAGAGGGGCAGGGAGAAGGAAAGGGAGGGGGGAGGAGGAGGGAGAGAGAGAGGGAGGGAGAGAGGGAGAGGAAGAGAGAGAGAGAGAGAGAGAGAGAGAGAGAGATATGGAGGTGTGGGGAGGAGAGAGACTGAGAGATGGAGAGAGAAGCCCAGGCAGTGAAGCCCCACTGTGCCTGCCTTGGGGAGCCTGGGCCAGAGGTCCTGCAGAGACAACTCCCACCCCCCCACCCTGCTAACCTCAGGCCAGCTCCAAGCAGCCTGCAAGAGGGAGGGAGGGAACAAGTGAAGCCAGAAATCCTGGCTGCTCATTGGGATGCACCCTTGGGTAAGAGCCATCCCCTGCCTCCCCTCTTGGGACATGTGGGTGGGACCGTGTCAGACCTACTTTCTGGTCACAGGCTGTCACCAGAAAACGTGGGGGAGATTGAGGGGCAGGGGAAGGAGAAGAAGGGAGAGGGAAGGGAGTATATGGGGAGGGGGTTACCACCTCAGATACTTAAGAGTCCCAAAGAGGAGGTGCCCTGGAGCCTGGCCCTGGCCCTGCCCCTGCCCCCGGGGAGCACTCAGCTCAGTATTGCCCCCCCTCCCCGACAGCCCCAGAGCTGTGAGGAGGACGGGTTGAGGGGAAGAGAAGAAGAGAGGGCACCCCAAGCTGCCCATTCCCAGCTGTGGCAGGAAGGCAGGGCAGGGAGGGTGAGGGAGAAGGCAGAAGCAGGAGGGAGACTGGAGGCTGCGGCTGGCCAGTGGAAGGGGGGGGCACTGGGAACAAAAGCTCACCTGAGGATTTGTTCCGCATCAGCCGGACCTCTCGTGCTTGCACTCCGTGGGACTGCAGCTGGCCCCGGATCTGTACGGGGAAATACGGATGGGGGCAGGCTCAGCACGCGGGGGGCCACCGGAGGCCTCCAGGACCCTGAGGGGCTGCCGGTGATGTGCACGCACCGCCTCCTCTTGCTCTCTTGGGGCTTCTCCCCAAGTGGCCACGGCCCTGGGCCGCACCAGCACCAGGTTTCAGCACTCGGCCCCAGACTTGCAGAGAGTGAGTGAAATGAAAGGGGCATGGTGCAAGGGGCGGGGCCTGGCAGCGTGGTGACCCTCAGAGGCAGAGAGCAATGAGAGAGCAGCGAGCCAAGCCAGCAGCTCAAGAATGGCCTGCGGGGGCGGGGGGGGGGGGCGGTGTCTGTCAACAGGCTTGGTGCAGTGGCAGTGAGGAGAGCTGGGGCTTGCCCCAAGAGACCCCTGACGCGAATACCAAAACAGGAAGGACTGGGATCTGAGCAGAGCCCCGCCGTGTGCCCCAGGCCACGCATGGAGCAGTATCCTGGGGTGGAGACCAAAAGGTGTGGTCCCAGGGTTTGGAAAGCTTCCTGGGTGAAGCCAGAGGGAAGCTGCAGAGGCAATCTGGGGTTCGGACCAGGTGAGGCAGGGTCTCTAGGCCAGTGGTGCTTCTTGCAGAAGCCTGGGAGCATGTGCTGGGCATTCTCGGGCAGCAATCTTATTGCCTCTGGGCCTTAGTTTCCTCATCAGGTGAAAAAGCTCTCTCTCTCTCTCTCTCTCTCTCTCTCTCACACACACACACACACACACACACACACACACACACGTGCTTGAGGATGAAAAGAAACACAGGGGAGCTCGTTAGGACTGCAAACACTCAGGGAGGGCTCAGGAAACAGCAAGAATGTGGGCTCTGGAATCCAGCTGCCCAGGGCCAAACCCCAGCTCCACTCTTCCACTCACTGGCCTGCCACTCACTGGCTGCGGGACCTGGGGCAAGCTGCTTCACTCCTGGGGGCCTGGTTTCCTCATCCGTAGGACGGAAACACGCAGAGTCCCTTCCCCGCAGGGTGGCTGTGAGGATTAAGTGAGACCTGGCCTGTGGCCCCCCCCGTGCTCACTCCGTAGCACATGTCAGCGTGGAGCTACCGTCCGACCCTGAACACAGCAGCTGGGCCGGCCTTGAGAAACTCCCAAATACACAGGTGGGATAGTCTCTGGGACAAAAGGGGCAGCCGGTAGATTTCAGAGAAGAGTTGGGCAGAGAATTCAGGGGAAGGGGCAGAGAGGAGACTCGGGGAGGCTAGGGACAAGGCTATTCTAGTGGCCCTCTGGGGTTTTACTGGGGCTCATTAGGGGAAGCCTCTATGAGAAGGGAACAGAAGAAAAGGGAGGAATATGGAAGGGAATGTCACGGAGCATGGGGTGGGAAGGCTGTCAGTAGCAGCGAAGGAAGTCAAAGAACCCAGAACTCTGTGGCCAGGCCACTGATATTTGACGCTGCTGACAAAGGAGGGCAGGGGGTGAGGGTATGGGGAAAGCATGTGAATAAAACCTCAGAAAATCCCATGGGGACCCTCCCCATCCCCAGGGCTGTAGGGCCCTGCATCATCTCTGCCACCAGGAATACCCGGCTCTGGGCCCGGTGAGCATCTGGCCCTCAATCAACGTATGCAGAATGGATGGATGACCAGTGGAATGTTCTGGAGGAATGCTCTGTTCCCTCCCACACCCACCACCACAGCCCCTTGGCCAAGGCAGCCTATCCGACAATCCTCCCTTCCAGACCAGGAGAGTACAAGGGCCTGCCCAGAGGACGGATCAGTGCTGGGGGAGAAAAGGGATAAAAGATGCTGAGGTCGGGGTGAGGGAGAAGCTGAGGGCCCTGGAGGAGACCCAGCCTGGCCTCCTGCTCTGCCGCCTGCCCGGGGCCATGGGGGGGGGCACGTACGTCATCCTCAGTGGCTGCCTGTGGCAGCATCCTCAGCATGACGATGTTACTGGCCTTCTCCTCCTCCTCCTCCTCCTCCTCCTCCTCCTCCTCCTCCCCTTGCTCGGTCCGATAGTCCTGGTCCCGATAGTCGCCGTCTCGGGGGAAGCCTGGCGGGCCGGTGGGGCTGTGCCTGTGCCGCCGCCGCCGCCTACGCTGAGTCTCGGAGCCCGGGGAGGCCTCGTAGGAATCCTGGCCGACAGAATGAGACGGGAGACACCAGACGGGCAGTCAGTCTGGGGGGGGCCTAGGGGCTGGCCGCTGGCTCTCTGAGGCAGGCAGGCTCTGAAAGCCAGGGCTGGGCGGGCTCCGGCTAAAGGCTCAGGGCAGGCAAAAGGGGTCGGCCCTGGACTGCAAGCCTTCTGGGGTGGGAAACTGTCCCCGGAGGTCTTTCGGGGGCTGCCTTGGTGGGAGCGGGGAGAGGCCAGTGGCAGTATTACGGTGGGGGAGGAACTCCCACAGACAGGTGACCAGACACTGCCTAAACCTCCTCGGGTCTGGGGTCAGTGTGCTGAATCCTGCCCTCTGTTGCCCCCTCCTCCTCCCTTACCAGCTCAGCTAGTATGTGCACAACTCTTCCTCATGCCTTATGATTTCCAGCTTGGGCCAGGGTTCTAGAAGTAGCTTAGTATCTCATCCAGAGCCAGTCAGCAGGGGCCTGCAAAGGTGTGAGGGCCTCAGCACTGCCCCCAGGCCCTGATCCTCCTCCACCTGGCCAGTCCTCTGTCACCACTAGGCTCCCCCCTAACAGGGTGCGGGGGCTGAGTTCTTGCGTGTTGCCCAAGCCATCCTGCCAGGCCTAAGCAGGCCAGGCCAGGGTTCACAGCCCTTCTGCCCTCAGGGGGACCAGATAACTCAGTGCTCCACTTGCACTCTTCCCAACGGGTCCACCCAGGGCCCCCTGGTGCCCTGGAGACATCCAGGTACAGATCACAGCTGCCAGTGGGGAAGCTTAAACGCCCACACTCTGTCCCCGGGGGCTGGGTTGCAAAAGTACCCTTCCCACCCTGCTGGATAAGAGACCTGCCTGCTTACTTGGACCTGGGCCCTGACTATCCTCCCAAACTGGGGTTCCCTTAAGGCAAGTCTGCTTCTCCTCCTCAGATGGTGAACATCATGCCTCCCTTCCTCAGGTTAGGGCTAACAATGCAATGTGGAACTGGCTACCCCCTGAGCTCAAAGGAGAGGCCCTAGAGGGTCTTTCCCTTCTGTAGAGGGGCTCTGCCACCCCTGCGAATGCCCACGGTTGGCCTCCCAGGGCTACTCTGCTGGGTGATATCCAGTCCCCCCACTGCCCTCCCAACCACACATGCCGGGTCCCATGCAAGAGGCTCCTCAAGGGCCCCAAACTGGCTGGGAGCAGGCAGTGAAGGGCTTGCAGCGAACCATGGACCCCAATTAAAAAAGGGAAGAAGGGAGAGAGGTGATGGCCAGGGGCCCTCAGAAGTATAGAGCCAAGCATGTGGAAGTCAGGGAGACCCAACTCGGGAGAGGAGCCCTCACAGAGGGGAGCAGGAACAGACCCTCCAGGTGAGGCAAAGCCACCGAGCACAGTCTGAAGGCATGGGAGCCGAGAGCACCTGCACATGGTGCTACAAGCTGAGGCCCCGCAGGACTCTGTCCTCCCCGGCCCTCACCTCTGCACTCTGCTCCTCGGACGAGTCGTCGTAGTCATGCTTGCCCTCCTGGCTACCATACTCGCGGGGATATGAGCGGTAGTCCATGTCCCGGTAGTCGTGGTCTCGGCTGCGGTTCTCCCCACCGTCATCTTGCGCACGGTCCGTGGCTCCATAGCGGCCAGTCCTGTCCCCACGACCACCTCTGAGGGAAGAACGGGGAGGGATCAGAGGGCAGTCCTTTCTGCAAGGTACAAGAGGCGAGGGCGGGCTCCCACCCACTCACTCCCTCTAGGCCCTAGATCCCACTCCCGACGGGGCTCCCTAAATCCTGACTCCAGGAGGTGAGCTGGTCCCCACCCCTCAAACATCCAATCCACTTCTCCTTCCCTCTGCCACCTCCCCGGCCCGTGCCTGTCTTCCTTCGCGAGGCCCTCAGATGTGGCGTCAGGGCTAGTCTCACCCCCACCCCGCCTCTCCCAGCTCATTCGCTATGCCCTGAACGTGAGCGAGTATTCTATAAGGCAAAGCCAACCAAGCCCAACCGTTGCACTCCCTTCAATGGCTCCCCCTCATTCTCAAGATAAAACACCAAAATGCGCACGAAGGTCCTGCCAGGTCTGTGGGGTCTGCGGGGAGAGGTCCCTACCGCCCTCTCTCCCTCTGCCTCTCTGCTCGCTGTGCTACCCTGCCCCCCTGCTTTGCTGTCACCCTGCCGGCCCTGGCGGCTGTTTTGTTAAAATTTCTCCTACCACGATTACCGTAAAATAATTATCTCAAAGTTGATTTCATGTACATTTCTTTTTTTTTTTAAGATTTTATTTTTAAGTAATCTCTACACCCAACGTGGGGCTTGAAATTATAAGCCCGAGATCAAGAGTTGCATGCTCCACTGACTGAGCCAGCCAGGCGCCCCTCACATGCACTTCTTTGATGATTTAAAAAAGGACTAAAGTATGAGTTCTGGCAAAGAGGGGACCACATCCAGAGGGTCCACTGCCCTACTCCCCAAAACTAAGCTCAGTACCTGGTACTCAGTGGGTGCCGAATAATTTTTGTTTGATGAAATAATGACTTAAAAAGTATTCTAAAAGCAACCAATACATGTTTACTTAAAATAAGAAAAAACAGACACTGCACTAGACTACTCCTAGCAGGGTCCCAATCCTGGTCGGGAATGACACTGTTAGAATGTCTAGTATCAACACCACTACGAACGCTGTTCTAAGGCGCTAGCTGAACCAAGAGAATGAAGAAAAGAGGTAAAAAGCTGGACACAAGAAGGTAAAATTACCATTGTTTGTAAGTGGTATGACAATATACCTGCAAAGCCTAAGAGAGTCAAATGAAAAATGATTACAACCAATAAATCAGTAAGGATGCTGGGGACAAAAGTAACATGCAGAAACAGATACGTTGCCTCTATTCAGAGAGGCGTTGTTTAGAAATGGGAAGATCCGAAGTATAACTGAACCAAAAAGGTTAAATACCTAGACAAGCGCCAAGATCTTATGACTATACGTTTATATATATATAAATGTATATACAGGATACATATAAACCAGGATACGTTTAAAATGGGTCAAAGATTTGAGACAACATGGATGGAGCTAGAGAGTATGATGCTAAGCGAAATAAATCAGTCAGAGAAAGACAAATACCACATGATTTCACTCCTATGTGGAATTTAAGAAACAGAACAAATGAACAAAGGGAAAAAAAAAAGAGGGAGGCAAACCAAGAAACACCTTTTTAAAATTTTTATTTTTATTTTTTTTTAAAGATTTTATTTGACAGAGAGAGACAGAGCGAGAGAGGGAACATAAGTAGGGGGAGTGGGAGAGGGAGAAGCAGGCTCCCCGCTGAGCAGGGAGCCCAACGTGGGGCTCGATCCCAGGACCCTGGGATCATGACCTGAGCCGAAGGCAGATGCGTAACGACTGAGCCCCCCAGGCGCCCCAAGAAACAGACTCTTAACTATAGAGAACTGATGGTCACCAGAGGGAGGTGGGTGGAGGGGACGGGAGAAATAGGGGGTGGGGTTTGAAGAGTACACTTCTCATGAGGAAAAAAAAATTTCAAAAATAAAACAATCGGGGCACCTGGGTGGCTCAGTTGGTTAAGTGGCCGACTCTGGATTTTAGCTTGTCATGACCTCAGGGTCCTGGGATTGAGCCCCACGATGGGCTCCACACTCAGCGGGGAGTCTGCTTGAGATTCTCTCCCTCTGCCCTGCCCCCTACCTGCATGTGCGTGTGCTCTCTGTAAAATAAATAAATAAATCTCTTAAAAAAATAAAAATAAATCAGGAAAATATGAAAAAAAAATAAAATGCACGGTCCGATAGTAAAAAATAAAAATAAAAATAAAACTTGTCGGGTGCCTGGGTGGCTCAGTTGTTGGGCATCTGCCTTCAGCTCAGGTCATGATCCCAGGGTCCTGGGATTGAGCCCCGCATCGGGCTCCCTGCTCGGCGGGGAGCCTGCTTCTCCCTCTCCCACTCCCCCTGCTTGTGTTCCCTCTCTCGCTGTGTCTCTGTCAAATAAATAAGTAAAATCTTTTAAAAAATAAATAAAATGGGTCAAAGATTTAATAGAACTGAAACCATAAAAGTAGAAGAAAACACGAGATGATTTCTTGATAATCTTGAAATGGGGGAAAACTATGACCCAAATCCAGAAGCCACAGAAGAGATTATTAAAGTTAACTATATAAAAATAAAACACTTCTGCTTGGAAAAGAAAAAAAACATCATGAGCCCAGTCAGGACAAACTAACTGGGAAAAAGCATGGGAAGAGGAAGAGGAACACAATTCACAGGAAAGAAATACAAACAATTTAAATTTAAAAAGATGCTCTGTCTCATAATGAAGGATGAAAATTAAAACTACCCTGGACAGGCCATTTTATTTTTATTTTTTATTTTTTAAAGATTTTATTTATTTATTCGTAAGAGACAGAGAGAGAGAGAGAGAGAGAGAGAGAGAGAGAGAGGGAGAGGGGCACAGGGAGAAGCAGGCTCCCCGCTGAGCAGGGAGCCCGATGCAGGACTCGATCCCAGGATCCTGGGATCATGACCTGAGCCGAAGGCAGATGCTTAACCATCTGAGCCACCCAGGCGCCCCCTGGACAGGCCATTTTAAAATAAACATCTACAATTTATTTTTTGTGTATTTTTAGTCATTTTTATTGTGGTAAAATAGAGATCTCATAAAATTTACCACAAAATATACTCACAATGTTGAGCAACCATAACCGGCTGTTTCCGGAAACTTTTTTTCATCATCCCAAACAGAAACTCCCTACTCACTGAATATTAATCCCCCCCTCCCCCCGATTCTACTTTCAGTCTCTATGGATCAGCCTGTTCTCGGTACCTGGTGTAATCATACAATATTTGTTACTTTGTGTCTGGCTTCTTTCACTTAGCATCATGTTTTCAAGGTCCACCTCTGTTGTAGCCTAAGCCAGAACTTCCTTTGCTATGGCCGCACGTGTACGTAGGTACGGCATACAGCACTTTGGCCACGCATCTGCTGAAGGACACCTGCGCTGTCTCCACCTACTGATCACTTCTCGGCCTTTTGGCTAAGATCAAGTGTGTTTCCACCTACCGGCTGTTTCGGGTGTCGTGACTAATGCTGCTACGAACACTGGTGTACAAATATCTGTTTGGCTCCCTGCTTTCGAGTCCTTTGGGTAAATACCCAGGAATGTAACTGCTGGACCACACGGTAGTTGTAGATTTATTTTTTTGAGGAGCCCCTGGACAGTGTCCCACAGCAGCTGCACCATTTACATTCCCATTGGCAATGCACCATGGCTCCCATCTCTCCACATCCTCACCAACACTTGTCATTCTGCATCTCTTCCTGTGCTTATCGGCCACTTGTGTGTCTTTTCTGGAGAAACGTCTATTCGAGTCTTCTGCCCATTTCTGAATTGGGTTTTCCTGTGCTGCTGAAGGAGTTCTTTTTCTATTCTGGGTGTTAATCCCTTATTAGATATATGATTTGCAAATACCTTTCCCCATTCCGTGGGCTGTCTTTTCACTCTCTTGAACCATGTCCTTTTATGTTAAGATTCTAATCTTGATGAAGTCAAACTTGTTTTGAAATAATTTTAGATTTATAGAAAAGTTCAAAGATAACATAATTCTCATATACCCTTCACCCGGCTTCCCCTAATGTTAACAGGGGACAAATGTAACCACAGCACATTTGTCAAAACTAAGAAGTTAATTAAACCCCACACTTTATTAGGATTTCACCTGTTTTCCCACTACTTTTTTTTTTTTTTAAAGATTTTATTTATTTGACAGAGAGAGCGAGAGAGCACAAGCAGGGGGAGCAGCAGAAAGAGAGGGAGAAGCAGGCTTCCCGCTGAGCAAGGAGCCTGATGCGGGGCTCGATCCCAGGACCCTGGGATCATGACCTGAGCCGAAGGCAGATGCTTAACCATCTGAGCCACCCAGGTGCCCCTACTTTTTTTTTTTAAGATTTTATTTATTTATTAGAGAGAGCGAGAGACAGCGAGAGAGGGAACACAAGTGGGGGTGGGTGGGAGAGGGAGAAGCAGGCTTCCCACTGAGCAGGGAGCCCGATGCGGGGCTCAATCCCAGGACTCTGGGATCATGACCTGAGCCGAAGGCAGACGCTTAATGACTGAGCCACCCAGGCGCCCCATTTTCCCACTACCATCCACTTTCTGTTCCAGGATTGAATCCAGGATGCCACATTGCTTTTAGTCATCATGCACCCTTAGTGTCCTCTGGCCTGTGAAGGTTTCTTAGTCTTGCCTTTTTTTTTTTTTAATGACTTTGACAGTTTTCAAGAGCACTGGTCAGCTATTTCGCAGAATGTACCTCAACTTGGGTTTGTCTGTTGTGTTTTTGTGATTAGACTAGAAGTTATGGAGGTTATGGTATTTTGGGGGAGAATACAAGAGAGGTGACTTGCCCTGCTGATCGCACTGTATAAGGGGGCTCATGATATCAACGTGACTTATCACTGCCGATGCTGACCTTGACCATGTGGTTGTGGTGGGGTATGCCAGGTTCCTCCACTATAGTTTCTCTTTTTCCCTTTCTACACTCTGTTCTTTAGAAGTGAGTCACTAAGATTAGCCCACACTCAGGAGGAGGAGAATTAAGCTCTACCTCCTGGAATGTGGAGTATCTACATATATTATTTGGAATTCTTCTGTAAGGAAGCTTTGTGATAGAACATTTCTAACACAACAGATCTGTAAAAGTCCAAATGTTTGGCAAGACGCTGTTGGTTAAGGCTGTATGGGAAATAGGCACTTTTGTACTGCTGGTAGGAGTGAAAACGGGAACAGTCCCTTGTGGAGGGGAATTTGGCAATAGCTGGTAAAACTAAAAATCTACCCTGACCCCCAGTTTTCCTGGAAATTTAATATACTAATATACTTGCACACATACAAAAGCATCATTCAACAGCACTGTTTATAACAGCAAAGGACAAAAAACAATTTAGAAGAGTCAGGAAAATTCTGTTTAAAAAAAAGACTAATGAGGGGGAAAAGAACCTCACCAAATATTAAAACATATTATATATAAAGGTGGAACCATTGAAACACAAATGGACAGATCAGTGAAACTGAACAGAGTCCACACTACACAATAACACACATGGAAATTTAGAGTAACCCAGAGGTTGCAACTCAAATGAACAGGGTGAAAATGGATTAGTCAATAAACACCAGTTGCAATAACGGTCTGGCCCAGAGATCAGCAAACTACAGCCAGTGGACCCAATCCAGTCACCTAAATAAAGTTTTCTTGAACACGGCTATACCCATTCATTTACATATTGTCTGGGGCTGCTTTTAGCTGAGTAGTTGTGACGGAAATGGCGTGGTCTGCAGTGTCAAAAATACTTACTTTCTGGTCCTTCACAGAAAAAGTTTAAGAAAATAAAAGTTGTTTATCTACCTCACTTCTTATACCAAGTAAATTCTAGATGAATCAAAAATTGAAATCCCTGAATAGAAACTGTAAAGACATTAGAAGGAAAACATAAGAAAAAAATGAATCACCCCAAGAACGGGGAAGGCCTTTCTAAGCAAGACGAAACCCTGAAGTCATTAAAAAAAAAAAAAACCTGATAAATCTGGCTTTGTAAAAACTTAAAAACGGGTTAAAAAATACCATAAACAAATAAACATGTCATAAAGCAAGCATGGTAAAATGTTAATGGTAGAATCCAGTGGATGGGTATAGAGGTTATTCACTGTAAAATTCTTCCAACTTAAAAAAAAAAAAAAAAAAATTCTTCCAACTTTGCAGTATGTTTGAAATTTCATAATAAAATACTGGAAAAACACCATAAAGCTCAAAGATAATTAACAAATGGAGAAAATGAAATGTTTCCAGACATCTGGTTGGTTTCCAATTTTCATAATTGTTCATTCATTTATTCGTTCAACAAATATTAATGTAACATTTGCTATGTGTCAAGTACTGTTCTAGGTGCTGGGGATAACTGCTGTGAATAAAATGAAGTCCTTGTCCTTGTGAGCTTGGCTTGGAACCCAAATTATTTCTTTATGATAAATGCCTGGACAAGAAGTGGCTGGTATGAGTGACATATTTTTAAGGGTTTTGTTTTGTTTGTTAGAGAAGGGGAGGGGGGGAGGGGGAGAAGGAGAGAGAGAATCTTAAGCAGGCTCCATGCGTGGCACAGAGCCCGACACAGACCTCGATCTCATGACCCTGAGATCATAACCTGAGCCGAAATAGAGTCAGATGCTTAACCGACTGAGCCACCCAGGCGCCCCTTAAGGTTTCTGATATGAGCAATATGTGTTTGCTTACCACAGTTATCCCTCAATAGGTGAACTCTAGTCCTCAGAATTTAAGAACCGAACAGTTGATAAATGTTCAGATGAAACCCTGAACTCTGACACTCAGCATCTAAACCAAATAAATTTTTTAAAGATTTACTTGAGAGAGAGAGAGAGAGAGCGAGCGCACAAGCACATATGAGCAGGGGGGAGGGGGAGAGGGAGAGAGAATCCTCAAGCAGACTCCCTGCTGGGCATGGAGTCTGAGGAGGGGCTTGATTCCAGGACCCCAAGATCATGACCTGAGCTGAAACCAAGAGTTGGCCACTTACCCGAGCCACCCAGGTGCCCCTAAACTAAATAAATTTGCATACTGAACTCTAGCTATTTAAACCTGGGAAGAGAACAGATTTGGACATTTGTAAAGGACACTTTTCATTGGCCACAGAGCACTTTGACGAAATACCTTCCAAAGACAGACCCTGTTCATAATACATTTCCACAAAGCTGGACTGAATCCTAATATGTGAGGACCTCTGCAAAATGAATATATTTCTGAAAAATATAAACTGCCAAAACTGGCAGAAGAACTAGACAAAACGATCATTACAAACCCAGGCCCTTTCGAAGCTCAGTTTTAACAAGCTTTCAAGGGACAGATAATTTTTATACAAGTTTCTCCAATAAAGAGAGAAATGGCAAAAGCTGCCCAAATCATGCCATGAGGCTATGGTGACTCAGTGTCAGATGGGTACTAGAAAAGGCAATCGTTAAGACCACTTTACTGAGGGACACAGATGCAAATATCCTAAATAATACAGTACCTAATCAAATGTAACAGTGTTTTAAAAACGTACATATTAAATAATTTTTCTGCCAACAATCCATGAAGAAGCATTAGGAAAACTCAAATTCAGAAGCATCTACAAAGCCAAGGACCTGTGCTCTTAAAACATACTGAGGCCATGGATGAAAAAGAAAAACTTAGTAACTGTTCCTGAGTAAAGGGAACCAAAATACAAAGTTGCTCCGTGCAGTGTAGTGTGTGATCCTGGACAGGATCCTAGATTAGGGAACCAATGCCATAAAGGACAAGGGATGACATAAAAATACGGACTTTTTAGAAGATAAAAGTATTATAACAATGTTCAATTTCCTGATATTCAGAAGTGTACTATAGTTATGAAAGAGAGTTCTTGTTCTTAGGACATACATTCTGTCATGCTTAAGGGTCATGTCAGTCACTAACTGAAATGATACATGAAAAAAAAAGTTGCCTATATATAGATACCTAGATATGTATCTGCATCTCTATATATAGAGAGAGATGGGGGGCAGAAGGGGATGGTGAGGCATATAGGTAGGTAAAATAAATGTGGCAAAATGTTTACAGTTAGTGGTTCTGGGGAGAAGATATACAGGAGTTTACTGTACTTGCAACTTTTCTGAAAATTGGAAATTTTTTTCAAAATAAGAAGTTATAAACATACACACCATGATCAAGGAAGGTATAACTCAACAATGGCAAGGATATAATTTAATTGTGAAACTGATGGACAAAAAGAGAAAAAAAAGCACGTAATTATGAAGTTCGATTCTCTCTTTTTTTTTAATGTTCATCAAACCCAACACTGATTATTTTTTTTAAAGATTTTATTTATTTATTTATTTGACAGAGATAGAGCACAAGCAGGGGGAACGGCAGGCACAGGGAGAGGGAGAAGCAGGCCCTCTGCCGAGCGGGGAGCCCGATGCGAGGCTCAATCCCAGGACCCTGGGATCATGACCTGAACCGAAGGCAGACATTTAACCGACTGAGCCACCCAGGCACACCTGATTTTTTTTTTTTTTAAGATTTATTTATTTGAGAGAGCGAGCGAGCACAGGGGGAGAGGGAGAGAGAGAATCTCAAGCCGACTCCGTGCTGAGTGCAGAGCCAATGCGGGACTCGATCCCAGGACCCTGAGATCATGACCTGAGCCGAAATCAAGAGTCGGATGCTTAACTGACTGAGCCACCCAGGTGCCCCCGATTCTCATTTCTGATCAATCTTGACAAACTAAGATTATTTTCTTGGTTTATGAAAGGCTATGTTCTAACAGCCTACAGCACATATCCAATTTGATGGCTAAGCAGACGGGGCTGCCTATCAGGCCGGCACTGACTGCTAATGTCTTGCAGATGTCCTTTATGAGACAGAAATGTCTCATCTATCTGCAGATGTCCTTTATGAGAAAGAAAATAAACTACATTGTTTAAGCCATTATTCTTCAGATTTTCTGTTACAACCTGCCAAAATGAATCTTATTTTGTGCACCCAGCATCACTGACACTGTTTAATATGGTACTAAAGTCCTAGACAACGTTATAAGTGAGGAAAAAGAAGTGACAGAATTTATTTGCATACAGCATGATCAATTACTTAGAAAGACTATCAGAATCAACAATGAATAATCAGAAATAACAAGAGAGTACAGCAGGGGTAAGATAACTTAGAAAAAAATCAACAGCTTTCCTCTACCCCAGCAAACACAAGCTTGGAAAATATAAAAGAAAATAAGATGTCAATGAAAACTATTGAAGCACCTAGGAATTACACAAGACTTGTATTTTCATTTATTCAGATTTGAATGTCATTCATTCATTCATTCATTCATTTTAAAGTAGGGCTTGAACTCACGACCCTGAGATCAATACCTGAGCTAAGATCAAGAGTCAGACGCTTAACTGACTGAGCCACAAAGACACCCCATAGATTTATTTTATTTTATTTATTTTTTAAGATTTTTATTTATTTATTTGAGAGAGTGAGAGAAAGCGTGAGCCAGGGCAAGGGGAGGCAGAGAGAGAGGGAGAAGCAGACTCCCCGATGAGCAGGGAGCCCGACGTGGGGCTCGATCCCAGGACCCTGAGATCATGACCCGAGCCGAAGGCAGACGCTAACCAACTGAGCCACCCAGGAGCCCCTTGTATGTCCTTTAAACGAACTTTAAAATATTCTCCATACAGGTCTTGGATGAGATCACCAATTAACAAAGATGACAGTTCTCCCCAAATTAATATATAAATTTGATGCAATCTTAATCAAACTTCTTGAATGTTTTTGAGGGACTTGATACATTTTTTATAGAAGTCCTGCAAATGGCTAAAATCAACTTTGATAAATAAGAGAGCAAAGTTGGAGCTAAGAGATTCTAATAAAGCCATAATAACAAAAGCAGTAAGGTTCTGGCATGAGAATTAAGCAAATAGACCAATGAAACAAATCAGATTACTCAAGACAGATCCACGTACATGAGGGAACTTGAAATGAGATGACGTACTACAAATCAATAAAGAAAGAATGGACTATTTAAAAGGTACTGGGAAAACTGCCTACTATATGGAGGAACACAAAACCAGAACCTACCTTATACCATATTCAAAAGTGTACTCTTAAATGTTATTAAAGATCTGAACGTGAAAGGGAAAACTATAGAGTGAAAACAATCTTTGCGATCCAGAGGCAGGAACAGAGGTTTCTGAATGCACAGATTACAAGACAAAAAAGTGATGAATCTTACAGGTACCCATCCTGAGGGAATCATTAAGTAAAAGGCAACAGGCATACACCATGGCATCCTTGGGACCAATTAGGAGCAAAGCACTAATACACACATGGCAATAGAGACAGATCTTAAAAATGCAGTGCTGAGTAATACAAAGTTCAGGAACAGAATGAAAACTGCAGCACTCTGTCATTTGTATAAACTGAAAACAGGGACACTCAAAACAATGCTACATATTTTAGAAGGATACATTTCAAACAGGACAGAACAGCTGCCTACAGCTATCGGAATTGGAAATAAAAAGGAAAAAAAAATATGGCAAGAGAAGGCCTTGCAGTGACCTATGACAGAAACCCACCTTGAACTGAAAAGGTATGATTTAACTCAAACCTCTGCACTTGAGGTCTTTTGAAAGCCGAAAGAAAGACAGTGGCTTTATTTGGTTATAAAGTCTGAAGGAAGTATGTCACCTACTCAAACTCAGAAACTGCCACAGAGCATTTCCAGAGAATACCACCCAAAACTTGAATGCTTTCAAAAGACATTTTTTTAAGAAGACTGAATAACAGTAGATGATGACCCCATCTCAAATTTGGGCTCACTCTTCAGAAAACATTTTTAGAGGGGGTGGTGGAAGAAGAAACCCTTTGTAAGACATTTTAAAAAATTATTTCCCCCCTGACTTTTTATAAATCTACTGACTCTTAACAGAGGCTTTCTGGGAGCATTACGTCTACTTTCCAAGGCACTCTTAATATGTCAGGAATAGATCATCTGCATGAGAATCAACTGGAGTGATCCACCAGGATGGTGAGGGTTGGCCCAGGATCTCTGTATTTTACCAAGTGTCCCGACTGTTTCCTGTTCATACCAGTTTAAAAATAACCACACGGGAAAAATAAAATAAAATAAAAATAACCATACGAGAGTGTCCCATTCTAAGACAAGTATCCTGCCAGCTTCAGCCCACCTTGTCCTGAAGTCTCCCACTATCTGACCTGGCTTGCCCCATACTTATCCTGCACAAATGCCTGACTCTGAAAGGACCACTCCCATCCATCCCTCCAACCCAAAGCTATAGCCCACACCTCTCCCCTGAGAATCCACAGGCACTTACAACCCACCACCCACCTGCCACCCACCTCTGCCTCTCCTCCTGCAGTGGCTGTCCACACCTTGGTGGTGGTGAACATCTGAGTCACCCAAACTGGAAACCTGGGCCTCTGCCTCCATTCCTCCCTTTCTCTTGATCCTTTCCCAACTCCACAACCAACCATGGCACCTATCAAGCTGTTTCTTAGTCACCTGTAAACTGTGTGGTCTCTCTTGTGAGACACTGAGGCAGAAGGCTACAGTCTTATCTGTCTCACTCAGCACTGCACTGCTAGAGCCTAGCACAGGTCCTGGCTCACAACAGGTGCCAAGTAAATGTCTGCTGAAAAGAAACCAATCATCTGCTGCACTGTTTCCTCTGCCCGGAAGTCCCCTCCTAGCACCTTCCTGGACCAATCCTTACACGGGGATAAGCCTAGGATGCTTGGTAGGGGTGGGAGTGGGTAACTCACCGTCTTTCATACTCCATGTCCTGATAGGGCCTGCGGGGGCTGCTGGGGCCCCTCCTCAGCCGCTGGCTCCGTTTCACTTCCCAGCCACCCCCGCTGCTGCCACCATGATCTGCCAGCCTGGGTGATGCCTCCTGCAGGGACTCTGGGGAGAGGAGAAGGAAGAAAGGGGTCAAGGCAGTTGGGGCCTCCTTGAGAAACCCTTGTTGTCAAGGCTCTCTGCTGTCCCTTAGCCCAGGGACATTACTTCCCAACTTCCTGGTGCTCCTGTGGACCAGAGCGGGAAGGCAGCCCCTACCTGGCCTGCTCCTTCCTTTCCCCACAAACATGAAGCTACAGCCCACAGCCCTAAAATAGCAAGGCCAGGGGCACCTGGCTGGCTCAGTCAGTAGAACATGCAACTCTGGATCTTGGGGTCATGAGTTCAAGCCCCACACTGGACGTAGAGCTTACTTAAATAAAATAAAACAGAAACAACAGGGCCTTCAGCAGAGAGGGAGCATCCTGCAGAGAGACCTGGTGGTACCACCTATTCTGTGATCAGGGCTCTGCCATCTGAGACTGGTAGACAAGTCTGAGCCTGGAGCTATCTGCCCAGGGGGTTCTCGGTGCTGGATGACTTGTCTAAGATCAGGCACATTAGGCACGGAAGCAAGACTTCACAACGGGAGTTGTAGGCACCCACCAGGCTCCTTCCATGGGGCCCCAGGTGCCATTTCATCCTCCCAACAAGAGGTTGGCTGCCCCCTACAAGACAGCAGAAGACCACGAAAGGCGTAGAGGGTAAAGGGGCTAACTTGGCAGTAAGACAGCTGACGTCTCCCTGGGCTCCGGGCCAACACAGCTTTGGCCCTCACTCTGCAACTGGCTCAGCCTCGAGCCCTGTCTCTTATGCGCCCTCTTATGCGGAGCCAGGTCCCAAGGTGGTTCTCTCCCCAGGGCTCTGGGTCCAACTTATTCAGAGGCAAAAGGAGCCCTTTTGAGGCTGTTCCCAACCCCTGTGCTGTTCTGCTGGGATGGAAGGGCAGTCATTTCACCCAACCCTCAGGGCTGCCATGAGAACTAAGTAAGTCCCCAGAGCCACGTGACCCGGCCAGGGGTCACCAAGAAGTATCCCAGAATCTTCAGGCCCCACCCTCTGAGCAGGAATCAGGCAAAGCTAGGCAGTAACAACACCTGCCCAACACTAGGTTACCACCACACCTTTCCTCCACGTATACACACAACCAATTTTCTCTTCCTCCTTAAGCCACAGGGAACCAGAGCTGCCTGCTCCCAGATGGATAAGAGTTAGAATCACAACCAGGGGCCCCAGTGGATGAGAGCCAGATACAAAACCCTCAGTAGACTCTGGCAAAGAGCTCAGAGTCACACACCGGTATCCACAACAGATAGGGACCAAAGTCACAGACATGCACCCCGAATAACTGTGGGCCCAAATCGCAAGACAGGAACAATGAATACAGGCCATAATCACACACTGAGGCCCTTTCAAAGGATGAGCGTCAGAGTCACGGATACGAACCCCTTCCCAAAGAAGGGGCAGTAAGTCATACACACATTCCTTGCGCTCCCTCCCCGCCTAGCAAGTGGGTTGGTTAGGGCCAGTCCCAGGAAGACTCCCTATGGATAAGGACCCCTCCCCATGGATAAGGACCTGAGTTACAGCACAGACTGCAAGGATAAAGACCAGAGTCATAGAGACGTTCCTGTTCCTCCTCCTCCTCCTCCTCCCCCACCCAAGAATAAGGACCAGAGCCACAGAATGCTTCTCCATGGATAGGTAAGTACCCAAGTCACACAGAGCAGATAGCACACCCCCTCCCCTATGGATAAAGACCTCGGCCCCTCCACGGATAAAGTTCGGTGTCGCAGACACAGTAAGCCACGGAAGCCCACTCCCATCGGTCTTTCCCTTCCCCCAACCCGCGTGCACCCATTCTGTGCCCCAATCGCGCACGCGCCTCCGCTCTCAAAAGGGGGGGGAGACACCCCCTCCCGGGCTCAGGCCATGCACGCATCCCTCGGTTCCGCGCGTAGCCCAGGCCCACGTCCCGTAGTCCGCCCTCGAGCCTCCTCTCCGCACCCGCCCGCCCCCGGCCCCTTACCTCCGCCCCCACGACCAGCGACGACGCTCACCTTCTCGGCCCGGGCTGTCAAGGGAGGGCTCCCGGACATCACCTCGGCGCGCCGCCACCTCCTCCAACTCTCCCAGCTCAGCCGGAGCCGGCCCGCACCACCCCCAAGTCCGGGGCTGGAGGCAGAAGGGCGGAGGAGCGGGGAGGGGAGAAGCGCCAAGCGCGCTACCCTCCCCAGGAAACCCAGTGCCGCCTACTCCCAGCCGGCCGCAATCATCAGCACAAAATGGCGACGACGAGAAGGGAGCCGGCGCTTCGACCACCATCCACCTACTAAGGGAGCGCGCTCTGGCCGGCCTCGTCTATTGGTCGCCGGCCGCCGACGGCCAGCCCTGGCCGGCTCTGATTGGCAAGCGTATGCCACCTCCCCACTCTCCTTCCGAATGCTCGCAAGTCGCGAAAAGGAGTAGCTATTGGCCAATCCGGCGAGGCCCGCTTTTTAGAAGCTTGGCTTCCTTCGAAGATGAAAGACAAACGGAAGCTCCGCCCCCTTCCCCAGAGGGCGAGGGAAATCTCCGTGCTATTGGCTGGGACCTGCATCCACCCAAATGTCAACGCTTTCTTATCAAGGAAATGAGCAGACCTATCAGCCAGAAATTCCTTAGCCTGACCGAGGTTAGGAAAATGGTCGCCCCCGTGAGGCCATGACAGAGGGAAGGAAAGAGGGCTGCTCAGCGCTTCATTTCATTCGAAAACCAAATCCAGACTCGGGACCTATTTGGTGCAGCGGGGGCGGAGCGACAATTGTCGCGCTCGGGCCAACTGCAGCTGCGCGTAGGCGCATTTCCGTCCCCGCCCCTGAGAGCTAGCAGCACAATCTGTCATGGCGGGCGGGCTGTTAGGTTTGTGCGCTCGCCGCCTTTTGGCAGTAGCGGCGACGCGTTTCCCGGCAGCCCGTGTTCGCTGGGAATCCAGCTCGTCCAGGGCCGTGATCGCCCCGTCGGCTGTGGCTGGAAAGCGGCCGCCGGAACCGACCGTACGCTGGCAGGAGGACCCAGATCCGGAGGACGAAAACCTCTATGAGAAGGTGAGAGGGAGTGGAAACGGGACGCCGGAAGGGTCAATCGGGGGCCGGCGGACGGGGCGCCGTAGAGGACGTTCTTAGGCGGCTGAGGATTGCGCTGCTGGTGAAATCCTCGAAGACTTGGGAACTTGGCCTAGCTTGATTTCCTTGTTTGTACCCTGGTAATCTTCAGTTCAGGGCCGGGGGCGAGATTGGCTTTATTTTGCAGACAGGTATCAAAACCTGAAGTGGGCAATGCTCAGAACACGTTAGAAGCAATATAGTATAACGACAATAATACTAAACACCCATGTATAATAGTAATAATCTAAACACTCTACGTACGTTATCTTATCTAATCCTCAAAACAACCCTATTTTGAAGTAGGTACTGTTAGCATACCTGTTCTACAGATGAGGAAACTGAAGCATAAAGATGTTAAGTGACTTGCCCAAACTCGCATAACTGAACGTGTGGCGGAATCAGGTCCTCTGTGTTGTGGTGATAGCAGAGACTCTGAAATCAGAATGCCATGGTTGGAATACAAGCACCCACAGTTATTCATCTTTGTGACCTTGGTCAAGTAGCTTAACTCCGTGGTTGCCTCTTTGTAAAATGGGGAAAGTATGAGGACACCTTCTAGAAAATAAAATGCTACATCTGCCTCACGTAATTAAATGAGTCAAAATGCTCAGAACAGCTGCCGGCACCTGGTATTCAGCATTAGAAGGTGTTAATCATTATTGCTACTTTCCGCCTCCCTGGGATATGCTGAAGTTTGTGTATGGCACACAGTAGGTTCTTCATCAGTACTGTCCTCTGGCTTGGATATATAGGATGCTTATTCATTTATCCATTCATTTTGTAAATAAGGAGCCAGGGCGTGCTGTATGCCAGGTGCGGTTCAGGGCCCTAGGGGTTCAGCAGTGTGGAAATCAGATAAAGCCCTTGCTCTCGTAGAGCTTATGTGATAGTGGAGAACACAGAAGGTAAACATGTAAAATATTTGGAAACAGTAATATTGAGTATGTAATAAGATAATGTGATAGGACCTGGGGAGATGCTACCTTGGTAAACTAATAACTGCTAGAAAGAAAGTTAAGCAAGATAAGTGGATGGGGAGTGACTTCGGGGTAGGGGGTAATTTTGTTAGGTGAAACCATAGGAAATTGGCAATATTCAACCATCTTTAACCTATAAAAGTGGCAATTTCCTGTAGTTTAAGACAAGTAATGGATAAGGTAACTAGGGAATGCCTCCTAAGGGAAGTGATTATGAAGCCAACACTTTGAGTGAGGAGACAGATCTAGCCATGACAAGATCTGGGGGGAAGGCTTTCCAGGCAGAGGGAACAGTAAGTGCAAAGGCCCTGTGGTAAGAAGGAGGTTGACAACTCCTAAGACTAGAAAGAGGAATTAAAGGAGAGAGGGGAGATTGGTCTGAGGTGAAATTGGAGACCAACATATGCAGTGCCAGCATAAGGCTTTTGTGGAGCCACAGGAAGCCCTCATTGACCTCTTCTTCTTCTTGCCACAGAACCCAGACTCCCACGGTTATGACAAGGACCCTGCTGTGGACGTCTGGAACATGCGGGTCGTCTTTTTCTTTGGCTTCTCCATTGTCTTGGTCCTTGGCAGCACCTTTGTAGCTTATCTGCCTGATTACAGGTGCATGGGGGGTGTCCAAGAGAGTGGAATGGGTGGGGGTGGAAGTTGAAGGGGACTGTGCCAGGCATCCTGTTCTTTGTGCCAGTGGGGATTGGGGAGATAAGATGGGGATTGGTGTCCAGTGAGGCTCCCTCATGTCTACTCCCGTGCTGCTGCCTCCAGAATGCAGGAGTGGGCCCGCCGAGAGGCTGAGAGGCTTGTTAAATTCCGAGAGGCCAATGGCCTCCCCATCATGGAATCCAACTGCTTTGACCCCAGCAAGATCCAGCTGCCGGAGGATGAGGACTGACCCGTTGCCAAGCAGGGCTCAAGAAACATCACCTTCTCCACCGCCTCCCTGTCATTCTGCCCTTTCTTCAGAGCACCTAATTAAAGGGACTAAAAGTCTGACTGGCTGGTGTTGGTTTTGTTGTGGCGGGGGGATGTGGGAATGGGGGTGTCAGGTCTTAAAAGGCCACTGCAGCCTTTTCTCGGTGTTCTGGTTATCTGTTGCTGGGTAACAAACACCCTAAGACTTAGTGGCTGAAGATGACAATTTAGTATTACCTTTCATGGTCCTGTGGTCGACTGGGCTTAGCTAGGTGGCTCTTCTCGGGGCCTCAGGTGGTTGCAGTCAGATGGTGGCAGGGGGGCTGGAGGCATCTTTAACTGGGATGGACATCCAAGGTGGCTTCTTCACTCGCGTGTCTGGCACTTCAGTCTTCTTCCATGTGGCATCTCTCTCCAGCAGAATAGTCCGGGCTTCTTACAGGGTGGCTCAGGGCTCCTCTGGATGGGGGTTTGGCATATAGGAAGAAATCAATGGCAACCATCTTAGAAGGGCCGGGACGACTGGGGATTGAGGGTGGTGTGTCAGAGCAGGGCTTTTCTATTGCCGAGGATGAGCATTTGTCTCCGTCGCCACCTTCTCTGTTTCTGTCTGCGCTTTGGAGTTTCTGCCCGTCTTGTGTCTTGGTGAGTCTGGATGCCTCTCCCTTCCCTTCTGTCCCAGTCTGGGTGGTCTCGCACACAAGATGCACATCTCTGTATATGCATGCATGTCTTTGCCTGCCTGCTCCCCTTCTCTCTCTCTCTCTCTCTGTCTCTCTCTGTCTCTCTCTCAGGAATTCTCCCCTTGCACATTCTTTCTCTGGGAATAGGCTGTCTCCTTGCATCAGGGGCTCATTCTTTCAGGCTCTGTCTTTGTCCCCCTCTGTCTCTCTGTCTTCTGGAAGATGGAGCTCAGGAGACTTGCTCTAGCTGTCTGTTTCTTTCCAGGGAGTCTCTCCTAAATCCCTGTTAAGTCTGGACATCTGGGCTCCCCTTCATGCCCTTGGCATCTCTGCCCTGTTCCACAGCCCATACTTCAAAACTCCACATCACATGCTCATTGCTACCATCTCTGTGCTTGTTCCTGCTTGGGACTTCAGAGGTGATGTCTCTACCCCTAGCTACTGAGTCTCAGGAGGAGCCCTAGTCCACTGGCCTGTGGCTAAGGTGGGAGCAACATCCACGTAGAGCCTTCCCGGAAGTGAGCAATTTCACTTCCTGAGTGCTTCCTTGTGGGGCCTGTCTCCCAACCTGAGGATAGGCTCCAAAGCAGAGAATCCCAACATGTAAAGGGAGCACTCTCCACCTTCCAGCCTGCCGTTACTGGGACTGAAAGTGAAAGGGACATGTTATCCCAGCCACCAAGTACCTGAGTATATTGGGCGATTACTCCCTATAATAAACCTCAGCCTGTTGCTGCCATACCCTACCATCGGCCCGGAGAACCTATCCCCCCACTGACCCCATCCAGGAGGTAAGCTGCATGAGGGCAGGTATTTGGGCATGTCCGTTCGCTTAGCGCACAGATTGGTACAGTATGTGCTTGAGAAACGTGATATTGCTACCTCTGGTCTAGGGACTGTGCCCTACCATCAATGCCCTTCAGGCTTATGGCTACTGAGGCTGCATACTTCCAGTTCCCCCAGTTCTGCCTCCTCATCCAGCTCCCAGGACCTCAAGAAACCTCCATTCTGGCCAAACAGGAGCCTGCACTTGGACTAAATCCTAAAATCCATATTTTTGCTCCCTTCCTGATGGCAACAATACCACCTTCCCTCCCCTCCCAGCCACAACCGGCCACCTCAAAACTTCTTTGTTCTGACCATTGAATTAAAATGTACATACAGGGGTGCCTGGGTGGCTCAGTCAGTTAAGCATCTGCTTTCAGCTCAGGTCATGATCTCAGGGTTCTGGGATCAAGTCCCAAGTCAGGCTTCCTGCTCAGTGGGCGTCTGCTTCTCCCTCTCCCTCTGCCCCTCCCCCTGCCCCCACCGCCCATGCTCTCTCTCTCTCTCTCAAATAGATAAATAAAATCTTAAAAATATATATACATACAGTCTTCAAAGTTCATTTACTTTTTACAAACTGGATGCTCCTACGTAACCAGCATCCAGGTTGAGAAAGAGAACATGAACAAACACTAGAAGCTCCCTTCAGGTCCAACCCTCCCCCCTCCCCACCCACCCCCACTCCAAGGGTAACCACTCTCCTGACCTCGAACAGCATAAGTTAGTTTTGTCTGGCTTGGGACTTCCATATAAATGCAATCACACGTTTTTCTCTCCAGCTTCTTTAGTTCACCATGATGTTTGTGAGATGGAACCACATTGTTATATAATCGGTAGTTTGTTCTCGCTGCTGTAATCTCTTCCATTGTGTGACTAGATCTCACTTCATCCGTTCCAGTGTTGATGGGCATTTGGGTAGTTTTCTGTGTGGGGCTATTAAGAATGATTCTGTGAACATTATTTTTTTTTAAATTTTATTTATTTATTTGACACAGAGAGAGAGAGAGCACAAACAGGGGGAGTGGTGGACAGAGGGAGAGGAAGAAACAGGCTCCCCACTGAGCAGGGAGCCCGATGTGGGGCTCGATCCCAGGACCCCGGGATCATGACCTGAGCTGAAGGCAGACACTTAACTGACTGAGCCACCCAGGCACCCCGATTCTATGAACATTCTTATACACATCTTTTTGTTGTTATATACATTTTTAATTTTTTTAATTTTTTAAAAAGATTTTATTTATTTATTTGGCAGAGAGAGAGAGAGACAGCAAGAGAGGGAGCACAAGCAGGAGGACTGGGAGAGGGAGCACAAGCAGGAGGACTGGGAGAGGGAGAAGCAGACTTCCCGCTGAGCAGGGAGCCCGATGCGGGGCTCGATCCCAGGACCCTGGGATCATGACCTGAGCAGAAGGCAGACGCTTAACCGACTGAGCCACCCAGGCATCCCTTGCTGTATACATCTTTTGATGGATAGATGCACTCATTTCTCTTGGGCATATACCTAGGACCTAAGTCATGGGGCAAAATGGGATCAGCTTTAGTAAATGACTCCAATTTTCCAATCTCCACATCCCTCGGTGGTGAACGCCACATCCCCGCCATCGCTCAGCGCCCTCCGTCATCCTCACTGTAGCCGTTCCGGTGAGCCACTGCCCTTTTAAGGACCACACTGAGCTGAAGAGGTGGACGTTTGTTGCCTACCATGTGCTAAGTCCTGATAGTGTACCAGACACTGATACATACCAGCATCCTTGTCCTCTGGAATTTCCCAGGGTGGGGGTGACGGCAGGGGCCGGTGTGAGTGGTCAGAGGGCCTAAACAGAGAGGACTTTCACCCTACCGTTTGACCCCAGGGATGTTTGAAGCTTGATCTGTTGGACCCAGCTCTGCTCCGGCAACATAACGGATACCAACCTCCTTCATCCTTCAATCTCACAGGGCATTTATTATGTGCGAGGCCCAGCAAACAAGACAGTCGCAGGCCCTGTAACAGACAGTCAGTTTCCTGCCTGGATCTGCATGTCCTTCCAGCTCCGGGGTGTGCTGGCCCACTGCCAACCGCCAGTGTCCGTATGTCTTCGCTGGAGGGCTTCCGCTCAATCTGCAGAAGGCCGTTCTGTTCTGTCTGTGGGCCTGGCAGGCTGGAAGGGCCAGGAAATGAACACCCCTTAGCAGCAGCCCTTAACCAATGACTGATGGGAGCTGGTAGATAAGCACCCTTGCCCCCTGGGCCCTCAGATGGGACATCTCTAAGGTGTGTGTTCTCTGCCGGCCCCCAGAACTCCGCAGTGGGAACACGCTCAGGTTAACTCCCAACGCTAAGTTGCTTACTAACAGTCTCCATCGGCTGCCTTCTCTCTTCTCTGTCTTGCTGCCCTACTTCCCCACTGCCTTACAGGAGCTTCCTGGAATTCCGTCCTGAAGAAATGACTTGACTTCAGTTCTTGTGTCAGGGTCGGCTTCTGGAGAAACCGCCACTAGAACAGTCTGGGTCCTCAAGGAGTTTCCCTCAAGGTGGTGGGTAAGACCGGAGTTAGCAAACACAGAAACCCACAGAGGAGATAGGTTTCACCAGAAGGCCAGTGTGGCTGGAATATTGTGCTCACTGGAAGCCCTGGGCTCTTCCAGGAAAAGAGTGGCTAGAGATGAGATTGTAGAGGCGGTCAGGGGCCAGATCCATAGGGCCCCAGGGACCACGGTTAGAAGTTTAGATTTTATGCACTACACAAAGTTGACCCGAAGCTTTAGCGAAGCTCGTCTTAGGTAATTCTGGACTGCATAAGGGGCATTGCTTACACTTTTTGTCCTGGATTACCTAGGAAATAAAACCAAAATATCTTACCAGATTCACGACTGCTACTGCTAGACGTAAGCACCACAGAGTAAACTGATGGCAGGCACAACTCTGAGCTTTAGAATGTGTTGAGGGAAAACTGGTAGAAGGATCCAATGTTCTCCACAGAACGTGAACTTGCACTTCTTGATCCTGAAATAGTAGACTCGGTGAAAACTGGCCACACACACACACACAAAAAAAAGCTCAGCATGACAGGAGCTATTCATTCAACGAGTATTTATTGAGTGCCTGCCTACTGGATGCCGGGCGGTGTTATAAGCAGTGGGGAGACAGCAGGAAACAAAAGATTCAAAACTTCCTGCCCTTCTAGAGCTTATGTTCCAGCAGAGGGAGACAGACAATAAACAAGGCAACCAATGATGTTATTTGTATGTTGGGAGATGGTAAGTATGCATTAAATTTCAGGGGGACCAAGAGGTGCCAGGCTGGCTCAGTCCAGGGGGTATCTGACTCTTGAGCTCCAGGTGGTGAGTTCGAGCTGCACATTGAGTGTGGAGATTACTTAAAAATAAATAAACAAACAAACAAATAAATTCAAGGGGGATCGGGAGTGTAAGGTGACAGAAGCTTGTATTCAAATAGGGTAGTCACATGATTTCAGTTCAGGTCATGATCTCAGGGTGGTGAGGTCAAGCCCCGTGTCGGGCTCCGTGCTCAGTGGGGAGTCTGCTTGAGATTCTCTCTCTCCCTCTCCCTCTGCCGCTTTCCCCACTCGTGTGCTCTCTCTCTCTCTCAAATAAATAAATAAATCTTTAAAAATAAAAAAATAGGGTGGTCAGCTTAGGCCTTGTTGAAAAATGATTTTTTAAAAAAGAAAGATGATCCGAAGGGGCACTTGCACCCCAATGTTTATAGCAGCAATGTCCACAATAGCCAAACTATGGAAAGAGCCCAGTTGTCCATCAACAGATGAATGGATAAAGAAGATGTGGTATATATATACAATGGAATATTATGCAGCCATCAAAAAATGAAATCTTGCCATTTGCAATGATGTGGATGGAACTAGAGGGTATTATGCTGAGTGAAATAAGTCAATCAGAGAAAGACAAGTATATGATCTCACTGATATGAGGAATTTGAGAAACAAGACAGAGGATCATAGGTGAAGGGAGGGAAAAACGAAACAAGACGAAACTGGAGAGGGAGACAAACCATAAGAGACTCTTAATCTCAGGAAACAAACTGAGGGTTGCTGGAGTGGAGGGGTGTGGGAGGGATGGGGTGGCTGGGTGATGATGGGGTGGCTGGATGGGGTGGCTGGGTGATGGGGTGGCTGGTGACATTGGGGAGGGTATGTGCTATGGTGAGCGCTGTGAATTGTGTAAGACTGATGAATCACAGACCTGTACCCCTGAAACTAATACATTATATGTTAATAAAAAATTTTTAAAAAAATAAAAAAGAAAGGTGATTTTTTTTTTTTCCAGGAAAGAAACGTGAGGGGGGCGCCTGGGTGACTCAGTCATTAAGCGTCTGCCTTCAGCTCAGGTCATGATTCCAGGGTCCCGGGATCGAGCCCCGCATCGGGCTCCCTGCTCAGCGGCAAGCCAGCTTCTTCCTCTCCCACGCCCCCTGCTTGTGTTCCCTCTCTCTTGCTGTCTCTCTCTGTGTCAAATAAATAAATAAAATCTTAAAAAAAAAAGGAAAGAAATGTGAGGAAAACAAGAGATGAGCTAGAGATATAAGAGTATTTCTTGGGGCTCCTGGGTGGCTCAGATGGTTAAGCGTCTGCCTTCGGCTCAGGTCATGATCCTGGGGTCCTGGGATTGAGCCCCACATTGGGCTCCTGGCTCAGCAGGGAGCCTGCTTCTCCCTCTCCCTCTGCCTCTCTCCCTGCTTGCTCATGCTCTGTCTCTCTCTGTATCTCTTTGTCTCAAATGAATAAATAAAATCTTAAAAAAAAAAAGAGTATTTCTGGCGGAGGGAACAACCAGTAGGGTCCTCAAAGCAAGAATGTGCCTGAGCTGTTCAAGGAGCAGCCTGACTCCGAGGAGATATCTGGGGCAAAGCCATTATTGCTGAAACAAGACGCGGACAAGAAAATTGATGCAGGAATCGAATCATCACTGTAAAAATTAACCCGAAAGTGATTCATCCCACTGTAAACAGTTTCAGAAAAGTGAAAATGGCCCAAACTGGCTTTGGGTTAAGGGCACCACTGTAGGGCATTGAACAAGGAATTAAATTGGCTCATAATTCATGCCAGGGCAAACTCTCTCTCTCTCTTTTTAAGATTTTATTTATTTATTTGAGAGAAAGAGAGAGAGAGAGCGTGAACAGGAGCAGGGGGAGAGGGAGAGGGAGAAGCAGGCTCCCCGCTGAGTGCAGAGCCAGACGTGGGGCTCCATCCCAGGACCCCGAAATCATGACCCCGAGCGGAAGGCAGACGCTCAACTGAGTGAGCCCCCTAGGTGTCCCCAGGGCAAACTGTCTTAATAGAAATTCATCAGAGTGGTATGATTCCGATTTTAAATGTTAATATTTGTAAGCAGAGTCAATATATCAGAGGTCAGAGGACTCTGCATGAGTCAGAAGAGCGAATCCAGGGCCAACCAGGATCCAGACAAGGCACCTTGGAATCAGCCGTCATTGGAAGGGTTCATTCCCTCATTCCCTCATTTATTCATTCATTCATCCCACAAATATTTACCAAGTGCCTACTGCGTGACAGGGGTTACAGCAGTGAATAAAACAGGCAAAATTCTTTGCCCTCTTGGAGCTGACTTCTATAAAAGACAGATAACAAATGTAAAGAACAAATAACAATTTTGAATAATGCTAATCGCTAGATCACTAAGTAAAATGTATAGTAAATGTGAAGGAGAAAAATGACGCAGGAAAGGGTAAATGTGTGTGTGTGTGTGTGTGTGTGAATGTGTGAATTTTAGCTAGAGTGGCCAGGAAAAAAGCCTCACTGAGATGACATTTGAAAAAGACCTAAAGGAAATGTCTAACGGAAGAGAGAACTTTGAAACAAGAGCCATGATCACGACAGTCATAGTGATTAAGGGCACAGATTCTTGAGCCAGACTGCTTGGGTTCAAATCACAGCCCCCTCCCCAAATGTGTGACCTTCTGTTCCCATTTTACTCGCCTTTTAAAAAAAGATTTTGTTTATTTATTTGAGAGAGAGCAAAATAGAGTACGACCTGGGGGCGGGGCAGAGGGAGAGAGAGAAGCAGACTCCCCGCTGAGCAGGGAGCCCAACGTGGGGCTCGATCCCAGGACCCTGGGATCATGATCCGAGCCAAAGGCAGACGCTTAACAGACTGAGCCACCCAGGCGCCCCCCACCCCCCTTTTTACTCTTCTATCAACATGGGCTAATGACATTAACTCCCTCCTAAGGATATTGAGAGGGTTAATTTGAGAGTGCTTTTATAACATTGCCTGATACAGTTTAGATGTTTGTAAATATTGGTGGAATGAATGAATCTTTATTCACATTAATGTGGTGACCATGGACGTTTTTAAATAAGTGCCCTAAAAAAATGAAATCGTGGTAATTATGGTTTGGGGGAATGTTTAGATTGTGGACTCGAAATAGACGTGGTTTCGGAATCTCTAGCAGTCACTTCTGGGAGGTTTGGGGTCTGGCATGGAAGGTGGCATTTTCTGAAGACGAGGTTTGAAAAATGACTTAGGCCAGGGCGCCTGGGTGGCTCAGTCGTTAAGCAGCTGCCTTCGGCTCAGGTCATGATCTCAGAGTCCTGGGATCGAGTCCCACATCGGGCTCCCTGCTCAGCGGGAAGCCTGCTTCTCCCTCTCCCTCTCCCCCTGCTTGTGTTCCTGCTCTCGCTGTCTCTGTCTCTGTCAAATAAATAAATAAAATCTTAAAAAAAAAAAAGAAAAATGATTTAGGCCAGTCAGGGCCTTTAGCAGTAGTTGTCGGAAAAGTGGCAGGATTCTTGGAGTCAGTCATCTCAAAGGTAGAGAGGGTGTGGGGAACTCTGCCTGGGTCAGAATGAGGATCCAGGGTCTCAGCTGAAGTTTGGGAAAAGAGGAGCCATTGATGGAGGCTATGAGGTGTCAAGGACAGGTACACCTCTGGGGGCCTTGAAATCCTTAGTCTTGTCTTTTTATTCTCTTTCCAACTCCCTCCCCTCCTTCACGTCTTTGCTAAAGATCAGCTTCTCAGAGATGACTCCCCTTATTTAAAATCTTAATCCCCAGGGAGCCTGGACGGCTCAGTCAGTTAAGCAGCTGCCTTTGGCTCAGGTCATGATCCCAGGGTCCTGGGATCGAGCCCCGCATCGGGCTCCCTGCTCAGCAGGAAGCCTGCCTCTCCCCCTCCTACTCCCCCTGCTTGTGTTCCCTCTCTCGCTGTGTCTCTCTCTGTCAAATAAATAATAAAATCTTAATCCCCCTTGCTGTTCATTCTCTACCTTTATTATTGAGCCCCCCCAACCCACAGCACACACAAAGTGAATTGGGTGTGTTGTCCTTTTAACTGTAGTCATGCTACCAAAAAATAAACAAAAATAAACTAGGCTGTTAATGAGAGAGAAGGAGGAGGAGAAGGAAGGGAGGAGGTAGAAAGAGGAGAGAGGGAGGAAGGTTGGGAGGGGAGGAGGAAGGCAATCTTCAAAAACCCTAAACCCATCAGGATGAGACAGAACAGGTTGTTTGGGTCTGGATCACGGGGCTCTGAATGTCATACCGAGGTGTGGCGCGTACGCGCATGTGGATTTGAACAGATTCCATCTAAATGAAAAAAACTCTCCAAGCCCACTTTTAAGCCCCTGCTTCTGCCGAGATTCTAAATCACATCGACCTTTGGGCCATCATTCTTCTCACCTGGAATCTGCTTTCTCCCTTTTCCAGAAAAATTCCACTTGCCCTACAGACGTGGCCTCTCTGGGGGGAAACTTTTTTTTGGAAAAGAAAAAAAACAACAACACAAAACAAGCTCAGAGGGGTCAGTTTGGGATCTGAAAAAGACTTTTGATTAATAAAACGTACCATTTTTAGCTTAAAGTCTATTTTGTCTGGTATAAATATAGCTACACCTGCTTTTTATGGCTTACCATTTGCTTGAAATACCTTTTACCATGCCTTCACCCTCAGTCTATGTGTGTCCTTAAGGCTAAAGTGAGTTTCTTGTAGACAGTGCGTTGTTAGGTCTTGTTTGTTTGTTTGTTTTTAATCAATTCAGCCATTTAATGTCTTTTGATTGGAAAATTTAATTTATTTACATTTAAGGTAATATTGATAGGTAAGGATTTACTATTGCCATTTTGTTCATCGTTTTCTGGCTCTTTTGTAGATCTGTTGTTCCTTGTTTCTTATCCTACAGGCTTTTTTGGTGCTTTGCTGTCTTGGTATCAGTATGCTTTGACTTCTTTATCATGTTCTTTCTTGTAATTACTATAGGTTTTTCCCTTGTGGTTACCATGAGGCTTACATAAAGTATCTTCAAATTATAACAACACCGTATTAGAAGCTGGTAGAAACCTAACTTCAGTAGCAGTCCTAAACTTTACACTTTTACTTCTCCCCCTCCCAATTTAGGTTATCGATGTTACAGTTTACATATTTTATATATTGTATGACCAATAACAGGTTATAACAGTTATGACTTTTTACGTTTGTTTTTTTAACTTAAAAAAAAGATTTTATTTATTCATTTGTCAGAGAGAGAGAGAGCACAAGCAGGGGGAGCGGCAGGCAGAGGGAGAAGCAGGCTCCTGCTGAGCCGGGAGCCTGATGCAGGACCCGATCCCAGGAATGCCAGGACCTCAGGATCATGACCTGAGCCTAAAGCAGACGCTTAACCGACTGAGCCACCCAGGCATCCCTGTTTTTTCACTTTTAAACTAGAGTTGGAAGCTAATTACAGTACCACCATTACCATATTACAAAATCATACAGGAAACACAATTACACAAAGTGTAAATATATACATATATATTTAAAAATCACACACACGCACACACGCGGGTAAAATTTCCTGTACTGGGGCGCCTGGGTGGCTCAGTTGGTTAGGCCACTGCCTTCGGCTCAGGTCATGATCCTGGAGTCCCGGGATCGAGTCCCGCATCGGGCTCCCTGCTCGGCGGGGAGTCTGCTTCTCTCTCTGACCCTAACCCCTCTCATGTGCTCTCTCTCAAATAAATAAATAAAAATCTTAAAAAAAAAAAAAAATTTCCTGTACTGGGATGGAACTCCCGCGGTCTGAATCCAAGTCAATCCCTCTGCGCTAGATGAGAAACCAAGTAGCAGCCCTCTTGAGTTACTCTTCACAAGTGTCTTGGACCTGCCCCCCCAGGCCTTTGCGTTCCTTAGCGTGGGGGCTGCGCAGACTCCTCGCCCCACTGCGCACTTACGACACTGTCTCACTGTCTCCCTTCCCGGGGACCGAACCCGACACCTTAGGGGTCCAGCCGAGAAGCTGGGCTGGGCCCAAGGCCTCTTTGCAGGCCCGCCTGTCTGTATGCCATTAGGTGTTCAGGAAGAGGCGGAGCCGGCTGTGATCGCTCGGTGGGCCGGTGGCGGCCCTCGGGTTAATCAGCTGTTCATCAGAGCAGCTAGGACACCTTTAGAGGGTGGGCTCTGCGGCTGAAAGGGCAGCGGGCAGCCAATCAAGAGTTCTGGTTCCCGAGTCGCTGAGTGTGCTGAGCGAGACGGCAGAAAGCTGATTGACCCGCCGGCCTGTCCACGAGCGCGGGATCCCGATCCGCGGCTCTTCCGCGGCCAGGGGGCGGGAGTGGGAACTTGATTGATAGCCTTTTCAACCAGTGAGAACGTCTGAGCCCGGCTGCCCTTAAGTAGCACGGGTCTTTTGGCCGTCCAGGGGAACGTCTTGCTTTGACTGACACTCGTATCACCCAATAAGTATGTCTGCTTCAGCTGGGGGCGGGTCGACTGGTTCGCAGAAAAGGCGGGGTCTTGGACTTAACCGACCTAGGTTGGCTTAACGAGGAAACCTCAATTCCACGAGGAGTGTCCTCCCCTTATCTGTTTTTGAGAAGACTTATGATACTTTTAAAAAGCTTGAAAATCACAGCTTTAGAGCAATTTAGCTTTCCCATGCTGCTCAGAAACGGCAGTCTCACTACTAGACCTGTGAAAAAGAGCACCCCTTAGGGAAGGTGGGCTAAGAGGTGGGGACAGGAAATAGAAGTGGTTCTCAGAAGCAGCTTCACGGCAGTTGGCATAAAATTGGAACTCGATTTGAGGTTTTAGGGCCTGAGAGACTGTGTGGGGCAGGTCTTGTCTGATAGAGGGTGTCTGGTGTGATTGATGGGGGCTCGGGGGCAATGATGGGGGCCTGTGGGGATCAGTAATGGATGGTTAGTGGTTGAGGTCAGTCTGGGTCACCCGTGTGGACGCCCACAGTAAGGGCCTGTTCTCTGATGAGACCGACTGGAATCAAGTGGTTGACGGCGCCGGGGCTGCCCCAAACGCTGCCATTACCCCCTGGACATGACAGTGCATCCATCATCAGAGACTGGACACAAAGTTAAAGACTATGTTTCTGATGCAGACCATTTGCAGTCTTGACAGTGGTGTACCTTTTGTTACAAAGGCCACCCCACAATGGGTCAAGAGTCGACGTATTTGATAGACATCCCAAGCTCCCTACCATTGGCAGATAGCTGATGACCATTGAACAGCCTCCTCAAAAATGGACTCAGAAGAATCTCAGACTACCCCTCTCACCTCCTCTTGGTCCACACACCTTAGTAAGGCAGATTGATCACTGAAGGTGGCTATCACCAAAAAGGGATCATCTCCTATTGGATACCTCCTAGATGATGATCAGAACAAAAGGTGGGGGGGGGGTCTTAGAGACCTAGTTTGAAAATCAGAGACTCTGCTCTGCCATTCTTGGACACCATCTTTCTTCCTCCTCATGGCAAACCCAGGCTAACCTGGTTGGTAACCATCTGGGTGGCAGCTCAGCCCAAAAGAGGCCTAGGAGATTCAAACTTCTTTCTGGTTCAGTCACCTGGATTCTCTTGTTGGATGGACACGGTGCTAGATCATAAGGATGAGGATCACATGATTGAGTACATGCTCCCTGAGTTCCCCTACAGTGACCCCCAGTGGCCAAGATAGAAGACATAAAAAACAAAACAAAACAAAACAAACACAACAAAATCCTGTAAATTTTGTAAAAATGCCTTTGGTCTTTTTGCACCTGACCCTTCTGGATGAAAGATCTGGGTCCAAGCAGGAGATGATTGGATAAAAGTGAAGTTACAGGCACTGGGATAGGACACACTGATTTCCTGGCAGTGCAAGGAGAGGACTTGGGGAGCACGTGGGTTAGCCTCTGAGAGGTGTGAGGTGAGGAGACGATTAATCCTCTCTTGGTCCCCCTTGATCAAGCCCTGAAGCCTGGAGAAACAGTCACACGGTCTCCCGGAGTCAAGCAGCAGACGCAGCTGGCAATCTGACCTCCTGCTCGGTCTGTCATCACTTCCTCGGGATGACAAAAACAGAAAAACTCATGTGAACATGGCCAGGCCTAAACTATTCTGCTGCGTCTGATGTATCAATGTCAGCTCCTGAATCTCCCTCATCCCTACACACACACACACACACACACACACACACACGGGCCAACATGGCCTTGTTTAGATCTGACTGATACAAATTCATTCTCTTCTCCTGCTACCTGAATGGCCTCAGATGATGCCAGAGCTCAGCAAATTGGCTCCAGGCCCTCGATGCCACCACCCATGGGACTTAACCAAACCAATGGAATGGTGTTTTCCAATCAAGGCTAACAACAAATCCTAAACCGGAATAAACTGTGCCCTTTGGGTTATAGATTTGTATTTGGGGGGGGAAGAATGGGGAACAGACTATCTTTCCATTGGGGATGGAGTTGGCTTTTGAACCCATGTAGTCCCTACAATCATTGACAGTGACACCAAACACCAGCAAATCAGCCTAAACTCCTCCGTGTGGGTTGCAGGATAATAGCCTGGCCGTACGTAGACTACTTCCTGGATGTCTAAGAATACAAGGCCCTGACTGCTCATTACCTTGGCCATTTCTCAGGATTGTGTTGACAGCGAACAACCTGGCGGGATGAGGTAATGTCTCCCTCCAGGACAAAGAGCAGGCGGATTCTCCAAGCTCAGCGTTTCTTGGCTGTACCGGAAACCCACTGCATGGGGAGCATCCACCATGGCCCCCCCGCATCACCCCTTCGAGACTTGGAGGACATGGAGTGCCAGCATCCTGCTGTGCCCTGAGGAGAAAGTCCTCCGTAAAATCCCCACGAGTCTCGTGCCTTCTGTCAGCAGCTATAAAACTTGTTAGCTTCCCAGAGGGTCAAGTCTCAGACCCTGACAGTCAAGACTTGAGGGATTTCTTTTTTTTTTCTGTGTGTTCTGACGTGCCCTACAGTTTGGCCGTTGGCAGTTTTGGAAGGTCAGCTGTCGGTGGTATCAGGGACGTGGCCCTAAGGATTTGAGTTCCTGAGGTAGTTAGTGGTTGGAGGCCTGTGAGGCGGCTGCTGAGGATCTGTGGCCGTCAGTCCCTGGGAGAGGGGCCGTGGTGCTGGTGCTTATGTGGGCCCGATTTGGGGTTTGTTTCCTGAATTCGGTTTTTTCTTCCTTTGCTTCTACACAGAACACTTCACTTCTTTTTTTTTTTTTTAAAGATTTTATTTATTTATTTGACACAGAGAGAGACAGCGACAGAGGGAACACAAGCAGGGGGAGTGGGAGAGGGAGAAGCAGGCGTCCCGCCGAGCAGGGAGCCCGATGCGGGGCTCGATCCCAGGACCCTGGGATCATGACCTGAGCCGAAGGCAATCGCCTAACCGACTGAGCCACCCAGGCGCCCCAGAACACTTCACTTCTGACACAGCTGGTCACCAGAGGTGTGGAGGTTTCTCTCCACATCCAGCAATTCTCTGTGACACCAGGTGGGCGTCCTGCGATCGAACTCAATTCCGACACCATCTACCTGGAGATGGCGTCAGATCCCCCAGGTTAATGGCTCAGTCCCACAAGACCGCCTCCTTGCCCGCCTTAGATGCCACCTGCAAGTCGTAGGTCCCAGGTTACCCCCAGAAGTTGTGGCTACAAATCAGAAGTTTCCACGACCCCTTCCTCAGGTTCGATTAATTTGCCAGAGCGACTCACAGAACTCAGGGAGGCACTTACTTATATTTATCTGTTTATGAAAGGACATGATGAAGGATACAGATGAACAGCCAGATGAAGAGATATATAGGGCAAGGTCTGGGAGGGTCTCGAGCACAGGAGTTTCTGTCCCTGTGGAGTTGGGGTGCGTCACCCTTCCAGTATGTGGATGCACTCACCCCCCTGCAAGCTCCCTGAACCCCATGCTACTGGGATTTTGATGGAGGCTTCCTCATGTAGGCATGATTGGTCATTAACTCTGTTTCCAGTCCTCTCCCTTCTCTGGAGAAGTGGGGGAAGGCGGGGCTGAAAATCCCAGGCTCCTAATCATGGCTTGGTCTTTCTGGTGACCAGCCCCACCCAGGAGCTCAACTAGAGTCACCTCATTAGAACAAAAGATGCTCCTAGTGTTCTATTTTTTTAAGTTTTATTTATTTAAGTTATTTATTTAAGTCATCTCTACACCCAAAGTAGACCTCGAATTCATGACCCCAAGATCAAGAGTCACATGCTTTTCTGACTGAGCCAGCCAGGTGCCCCGCTCTTAATGTTCTTATCACTTAGGAATTTACAAGGGTTTCAGGAGCCCTGTGTCAGGAACAAGGGTCAGAGGCAAATATTAGAACAAGAGATGCTCTTGTGCTTTTATCACTTAGGAGATTCAAGGGTTTTAGGAGCTCCATGTGAGGAACCAGGGGGCAGAGACCAATATATATATTTTCTATTATCTCATGCCAGCATGGTTTGACTTTGGTTACATTTCTTACTCCTTCTGAGCCTCAGTTTCCTTATCTATAAAATGGAGGTAATATAGGGCGCCTGGGTGGCTCAGTCGTTAAGCGTCTGCCTTCGGCTCAGATCATGATCCCAGGGTCCTGGGATCGAGCCCTGCATCGGGCTCCCTGCTTGGCGGGGATCCTGCTTCTCCCTCTCCCTCTGCCTGCAGCTCCCCCTGCTTGTTCTCTCTGTCTCTCTCAAATAAATAAATAAAATCTTAAAAAAAAAATAAAAAAATAAAATGGAGGTAATATAGCATATAATATATATAGTATATAATATGTATAATATCTTAATATTATTGTGGAAAATCCTCAGCATCGCCAGGGTGTAAGGCCATGCACAATTTGGGGGGGAAAGGATGGTAATACACTGGGGTACACCACTCTGAATTCAGGACTTGGAGGATGGGGGTGGGGGGGGACACTGTGGAGAGGGCGTGGCTTTTGGTGAAGCAGGTCTGTAGCATATTGCAGGTGCAAAAAAAAAAAAATCTGATCTCCATGCGTCTTATCAGCTTCAGCGGTTTGGCTCAGAGAAAGGCCAGCATGGTCATCGTCCAGATACAGATCTCTTGGTTGTTAGCCCAGGTAGGTATCCGGGAAGTTTTAAATTTTGTTAGCTTAGAAAGGAGGCCGTGTAGTTTCCTGAGGGTGTACATTGAAATATCCAGGAGCTCTGTTTTAAGTATCCTTAACATTGTCACCCTGCAGCCTGAGCTCTTGACCTGAGCCTCACAAACCTACTTCTCTACGATCACTGACCCTACAGACCACTGATCCCTTATACCCTTTCTTTCCTGCTCTTACTGAATTGGCTAGAATTTTCAGTACAATGGTGGAGAGAAACATTGATAGTAGAACACTTGCAGGGTTTTTACAATTTCATTTAAAGGGAAATCTTTCAACATTTCCCACTGAGAATAATGTTTTGTTTTTTTAAAGACTTTATTTTTTGACAGAGAGACAGTGAGAGAGGGAACACAAGCAGGGGGAGTGGGAGAGGGAGAAGCAGGCCTCCAGCTGAACAGGGAGCTCGACGCGGGGCTCAATCCCAGGACCCCGGGATCATGACCTGAGCCAAAGGCAGACACTTAATGACTGAGCCACCTGGGCGCCCCAAGAGAATAATGTTTTTTTTTGTAGAGATCCTTACCAGGTTATAGAAGTTCCCATTTCTTCCTACTTTGTTAAATTTTTTTTAAAAATTTTATTTATTTGAGAGAGAGAGAGCATGAGTAGGGGGGAGGGACAGAGGGAAAGGGAGAAGCAGGCTCCCCGCTGAGCAGGATGTGGGCCTCCATCCCAGGACCTTGGGATCATGACCCAAGCCGAAGGCAGACGCTTAACATCTGAGCCACCCAGATGCCCCTACTTTGCTAAGTTTTTAAAAAAATTATAGATGGCTGCTAAAATGTGTCAGATACTTTTTCTATGTCTTTCTTGGCAATCATGAGTTTTCTCTTTTAATCTGTAAATACGGTAAGTTACATTGTTCAATTTTCCAATAATAAACCAACATTGTACTCCAGGGATAAACCCATCTTGTCATGATACTTTATCCTTTTTACATATTGCTAGTATTTCGTTTAGGATTTTTGCATCTATATTCCCGAATGAGATAAACCTGAAATTTTTGTTGTTGTTCATTATGCTGTTATGGATTGAACTGTGCTCCTGCGGAAAAGATGTTGAAGTCCTAACCCCCAGTACCTCAGAGTGTGACCTAATGTGGAAATAGTGTCACTGCACATGGGATTAGTTAGGATGAGGTCATATTGCTGTAAGGCGGGCCCTTAGTCCTTATAAGAAGACGGCCAGGGGCGCCTGGCTGGCTCAGTCAGGGAAGTGCGCAACTCTTGATCTTGGGGGCGTGAGTTCGAGCCCCACATTGGGCGAAGAGTTTACGTAATAAAAAAAAATTAAGGGGCGCCTGGGTGACTCGGTTGGTTAAGGGGCTGACTCTTGATTTCGGCTTAGGCCATGATCTCAGGGTCCTGGGATCGAGCTTCGTATCAGGCTCTGTGCTCACTGGGGAGTCTGCTTATGGATTCTCTCTCTCCTCTCTCCCTCTGCCCCTCCCCCTGCTTGCTTGCTCTCTTTAAAATAAATCCTTAAAAAAAAAAAAAAGAAGACATGTGAAGACAGGGGGACACAGGGAGAATGCTATGTGGTAACAAGGCAGAGGGTCGAGTTATGCATCTGGAATCAGGGAGCGCCAAAGATTGCTGGCAAACTGCCAGAAACTAGGAAGAGGCAAGGGAGGGGTCACCTTTAGGCTCCAGAGGGAGTGTGGCCCTGCCAACACATTTATTGCAGACTTCCAGGCTCCAGAAATGTGAAGCGATAAAGTTCTGTTGTTTTAAGCCCCCCAGTTTGTGGCGTTCTGTTAGGGCAGCCCTAGGAAACAAACATGCTATCTTCATAAACTGGACTGGGGATTTTACCCTTTTGTTTCTATTCTCTGAAAGAGTTTATGTAGCCTCAAATGAACTGCTTTTTGAATGCATTGCACAACTTGAACTTCAAGCCATGCGGGCTTACTGTTTTCCTCGTGGGAAGATATTTCTTGAATATGAAATCAACTTCTAGTCACCTGCTATATATCCTCAGCACTGAAGGCCGGCAGAGCCCTTGCCCTTCCAGCGTTCCTAGAGATGGAAAAAAGTATTCTGGAGAAACATATATGCATTTTTCATATTCCATTGGTAATAGCCACTAGGCAAGTAGATATACATAGTGAAATGATTACTACAGTCAAGCCAATTAACAGATCTATTTTCTCACATAGTTACCTTTGTGTGTGTGTGTGTGTATTAAGAACCCCTGAAATCTACTCTCTTAGTAAATTTCCAGTATACAATACAGTATTATTAACTATAATCACCATGCTGTATGTTAGATCGCTAGAACTTGTTCATCGTACATAACTGCAAATTTGTAAACTTTGACCACATCTTCTCATTTCCCCTACCTTCCTTACCTCCCCAGGGTCACCCCTGGTAACCACTGTTCTCCTCTCTGTTTCTATGGATTCAACTTTTTGAGATTCCTCACTTAAGCAAGATCACTAATCATTTTTCTTTCTGTCTTTGGCGTATTTCACTTAGCATAACGTCCTCTAGGTTTATTCCTACTGTCGCAAATGGCAGGATCTTCTTTTTTAAGGCGGAATAATATTCCATTGTATATATACCACATCTTTATCCATTCATCTATTGATGGACACTTGGGTTGCTTCCACATCTTGGCTATTGTAAATAATGCTGCAATAAACATAGGGGTGCGGATATCTGTTTGAATTCATGCTTTTGTTTTCTTTGGGTAAATACTCAGTAGTGGAATTACTGGATCATATGGTAATTTTATTTTTAATTTTCTGAAGAACCTTCATACTGTTTTCCACAGTGGCTGCGCCAATTTGCATTCCCACCAACAGTGCATGAAGGTTCCTTTTTCTCCACATCCTCACCAATACTTGCTATTTCTTATGCTTTTCATTTTAACCATTCTGACAGGTGTAAAGTTGCTATCTCACTGTGGTTTTAATTTGCATTTCCCTGATGATGAGTGATGTTGAGCATCTTTTCATGTCCTACAAATAGGATCTTGTCATCCAAAAACAGATAATTTTATTTTTTTTAAAGATTTGATTTATTTATTTGACAGAGAGAGACACAGCAAGAGAGGGAACACAAGCAGGGGGAGTGGGAGAGGGAGAAGCAGGCTTCCTGCTGAGCAGGAGCCTGATGCGGGGTTCGATCCCAGGACTCTGGGACCATGACCTGAGCTGAAGGCAGACACTTAATGACTGAGCCACCCAGGTGCCCCCAAACTGAGATAATTTTAGTTCTTCCTTTCTGATTTGGGTGCCTTTTATTTTCTTTTATTGTCTGATTTCTCTTGTTAGGACTTCCAGTGCTATGTTGAATAGAAGTGGTGAGAGTGGGCAGGCTTGCCTTGTACTGGATCTTAGAGGAAAAGCTCTCAGATTTTCACCATTAATTATAATGCTAGCTGTGGGATTTTCAGAAATGTGCTTTATTGTGTTGAGGTAAGTTTCTGCTATACCTATTTTGTTAAGGTGTTTTGTTTTTTTTTAAATCATGAATGGATGTTGATCTTTGTCAAATGCTTTTTCTGCATCTATTGAGATGATCATTGGTTTTTATCTTTCATTCTGTTAATGTGGTGCATGAAATTGATTGATTGGCATAGGTTAATCATAAGCTAGCATCCCAGGGATAAATCCTACATGGTTGTGTTGTATTATTTTTTAAGATTATTTATTTATTTATTTATTTATTTATTTATTTATTTATTTTTGAGAGAGAGCAAGAATGAGCAGGCAGGAGGGGCAGAGGGAGAAGCAGACTCCCTGCTGAGCAGGGAGCCCGATGTGGCACTCGATCCCAGGACCCCAGGATCATGATCTGAGCTGAAGGCAGACGCCCAACTGACTCAGCCACCCAGGCGCCTGGTCGTGTTGTATTATCTTCTTGAACTTCGTTTGGGGATGCATGGGATGCAGTTAAGTTTCTTGGAAATCTTTTTATTCTTCCAGGTCTTGTCTTTATGATTTGTTAGATGGGGTCCTGAAGCAGTCCCAGTCTAGGGCTAATTATTCTCCACAACTACGGGACAAGACCTTCTTAAGGACTCTACTCAATGCCTCATGAATTATGTGTGTTTTTCCAGTCTGGTTGGTGGGAGCAGGTACTATTCTTTTGCCTGTATGAGTGCCAACCACTGCTCCTTCTAATCCTTTCAGATGGTTCTCCCCTTGGCCTCAGGCATTTTCTTCACATGCATGCACTAATCTGTACTCTTCTGAATAATGCACCCTGTGTGGAGGCCCCTGGGGGCTAAGCCAATCTGGCTTCTGGAGTCAAGCTGAGCAAGTCAATTAACCTTCCAAACCGTGGCAACAGAGAACCAACCTTGCAAACCGTGGCAACAGAGAACGGCCAGGACAATGTCAGGTGGCTAAGTGGCTGAAAAGGGTGGAGCTTAGATGAGGTTTCAAATAGTCCCTGTTCCATAGAAGTTACCTCTGAAAGATTTCTTTACCCCTCACATTGGCCTCTGGGGTCATCCCATGGGATTTCACTGCTATTCAACCTCCCCCACGTGATAAACTGGGCCATAAATCCCTGGTAGTTACTGGAAGAGCAGCCGGATGTGGAGTGTGGGGGGCAGGGTGCTGCCTGGGGCTCCAGATCCCTCCAGTTCCTGTAGTGCCCCTCCTGAAAGGCCACTGCACTCACCACGGAGAACCCCAGTGTTGACTTGTGCCACTCTCAACAACTATTTCCTCCCCTGCACAAGAGATGGGGCCATTAAATACCCAGGTTCAGGTGCATGTCCAGCCAACTCTGGTGGGGGAGCAGGTGCTGGTATTTAGGTTTACCTCTTTTCCCCAGTGGACCCTGCCTAAAAGGCCTCCACACCCTTGGTCTTGGCCCCTGAGGTTGTTCCATGCCGATCTCACTGCTCTCCAACCTTCTCTACCCAAGAAATGGGACTGCCAGGTGCCTGAGTCATTATCTAAAGACCAACCAGCCACAGAGGGTAGGAAGGCCCTGCTCAGGGTCTCTTATTGTTCCTGGATTTCCTAGGATCAGTTCTAAAAGGACTCTGTACCCTCTGTGGAAGACTGCCAGTCCCTTCCACTCTTTTCTCCTCTGCGTGAGTAATGGTGTCATGAAATGCTCTGTTTGATGTCAGGCCATTAGACAGCTTTGGTGACCACTCGGGAAAGTTGGGACTTCACCTCTGCAGTGAAAATTGGAGATTTCATCTCAGGACTAAGAAGTAGAGGCTTAGATTCTGAAGCTGAAATCAGGACAGCATTTGGAGGAGGAGTAGAGATTTGGTTTCTGGAGGGAGAACTGGGGAACCTAGCTCCTGGTGGCAGAGGTTGGGACTTATCCCCTGGAGGCAGAGTCTTGACTTGATTCCTGGCAGGAGAGGTCAGGACTCACTCTCTGGAGAGAGAGGATGGAACTCAGTATCTGAAGCAAAAAGTAGGAATTAGGCTCTGGAGCTGTTAGTGTGGAGTTACCCTCTGTGGGAGGAGTTGGGGAAGGAATAGTTGGCAGCATAGGTTGGGAGTTGGTATCTGGCAGGAGGAAGACAAGATTTAGTGCCTGGTATGAGGAGTCTGGTGTTGGTGCCTGGCCTGAGGCCCTTGGACTCAATGTCTCATGGGTGCAGGTCAATGTCCAGAACTGTAAAGGGTCTGAGATTTTATTCTACTTGCAAGCTAACAGGCTATCCTGTTTCATGGATACAAGTAGAAGACATGAGACTCCTGGGTCAGAGATAAAGAACTTTACTATTCATAGCAAAAGCAGTAGCCAGAGTGTCAGATGTTTGAGCTGATTCTCCAATGGCTAATACAGGTGGGCCTAGATGCATGCCTGCATACATAGTGAGTTGTGTTATAGGAAGGGAACACTGAATGTGTAAGATCGATTGCTCCTATACTGAGCATTAACAAACCTGCTTTTCATCTGTCAGGACATCTTATTTCATTTATCAAGGGAGCTTGCTACAAACACAATTCTCAGAAATGGCTTGTGTAAAGAATGGTCATGGCCTTGCATTCTTGGCATGCCCAGCAAGAAATGTGCAGGAATCCTCAAGGATGATGGCAGATGGCCTTTGGTATCGCCAACAGGTTGGCCAGATATCTCGATTCACTATCAAGCAGATGTCCTTTTTAGAAGTTTGGTTAACTAGATGGCCATTTGAGCAATTGGCCAGAAAAGACTCAGATAGTGCAGGGGTTTAAGGTTTGTCATGGGGGAGGCTTCCACCAACAGGGACGGGGGCTAGCCTGGGTCCCACAAGGTTGAGTTTCCAGGTTCAGGGGTCCTGCACAGAGGAGAGCCACTCTGGGGGCATAGGTTCACCTGCAATTCTAGGAGATTCCTTCCTCAAAGTCATCAGAACACTCCTCCTTGGCCCCTGGAGCACCTCAGCAATTCCACCACTCTCTGACTTACCTTGAATTAGAAATGGGCTGGAAGTAACTGAGTTAGGAGGCTAGCCAGCTGTAACATGGGGGATAGGGAATGAGGTCCCCAGTTTTGTGCTTCAGATCATCTTTGGTGTCCTGATGGCCTACAAAAAGGCCTGCTGCACACTCCTTGGAGTCCTGAGAGTAGCCCCATGGCAGCCTTATTGCTCTCTGAACTCCCTTGATTGAGAAATGAGGATAGGAAAGGACCAAGCTAAGATCAGACAACTAGTGGACTGCAGTGAGGTTTGGAGAGGAAGCTGTCCTGGGGCTTCAGATCCACCATGCTCCCTGGAGATCCTCAATGAAAAGGCCTTTGCAGGCTGGGTTTGAGCCCAGGTATTCATAAACAACTTTATGGAGTTGCTTTCCCAGCTCCTGACCTCCATGTACATGAATTGGATCCTGATTAACATATCAAAGACTCAGAGAACTGAGCTAGTGCTAGACCTCTTCCCAGGTCCCAGACTGACCACTGGGTGATACACACATGGGACAGACCCAAATAACACTGCAAAGCCTGTAAAAACAACTGACATTGGAAACACACCCACAGAAGATAGGATGGAACTTTTGGACCAAACCTAACTATGTAGATTGTCTGCTAAAACAAAGGTATCAACATTCTTCATAGGACTTAAATAAGACCTAGAGTTTCATAATGTAATATTCAAAGCATCCAGGATACAATCTAAAATTATTCATCATACAAAGAACAATGAAATGCTCAATTCAAATGGAAAAAGACAATCAACAGGTGCCAAGAGTGAGATGATGCAGATGTTGGAATTATCTGACAAGCACTTTAAAACAGCTATTATATAAAAATGATTGAGCAATCATGAAAATTCTCCAAACAAATATTAAAGTGGAAAGTATTGGAATAGAAATGGAAATTTTAGAACTGGAAATGGAAATTTTAGAACTGGAAATGGAAATTTTAGAACTGAAAAATAAAATAACAACAAAAATAACCAGATGGACTCAATAGCAGAGAAAACAGAGAAAGGAGCCAGTGAACTTGAAGATCGATCAAAAGAGCAACAGAGAGAAAAAAATATTGAAAAAAAATTTAACAGAAACTCAGGAACTTGCAGCACAACAGTGAAAAGTCTGATGTTCAAGTCTTCAGAGTCCCAGAAAGAGAAATGTGAGGCAGAAAAAATATTTGAAGAAATAATTGCCCAAACTTCCCAAGTTAGGTGAGAAAACATAAACCTACAGATTCGAGAAGCAGAGCAAACCCCAAACAGGGTAAACCCAAAGAAATACATATCCGGACACATCATAATCAAATTGCTGAAAACTAAAGACAAATACAAAATCTTGAGATCAGCAAGAGAAAAATTACTCATTACCTGTAGGGAAATAATGATTTCAAAGATTGCAGATTTCTCATCAGAATCCATGAAGGCCAGAAGAAAATGGCACATTTTTGAAGTGCCAAGAGGCTGAAAGGAAAGAACTATCACCTGTGAATTCCATATCCAGTGAAAACAGCCTTCAGTGATGAAGGTGAAATAAAGACATTCTCATATGAAGTAAAACTGAGAGAATTCATAGCCAACAGACCTACTCTAAAAAAAGGAAGTTCTTTAAACAATAAAAAGGAGACAGAAAGAAACTTGGAACATCAGGAATGAAGGAAGAACAACAGAAATGGTAAATAGCTTGGTAAAGATAATAGACTATTCTTTTCCTTTTGAGTTCTTCAAAACATGCTTTATGGTTTCTCTAATTTCTCTTTCTACAGTTCCGTTGTTAGTGTATAAGAAAGCAACTGATTTCTGTGCATTGATTTTGTATCCTGCCACATTACTGAATTGTTGGATGAATTCTAGTAATTTGGGGGTGGAGTCTTTTGGGTTTTCCACATAAAGTATCATGTCGTCTGCGAAAAGAGAGAGTTTGACTTCTTTTTTGCCAATTTGAATACCTTTTATTTCTTTTTGTTGTCTGATTGCTGTCACTAGGACTTCTAGTACTATGTTGAACAATAGTGGCGAGAGTGGGCATCCTTGACATGTTCCTGATCTTAAGGGAAAGGCTTTCATCCTCCCCATTGAGGATGATATTCGCTGTGGGTTTTTCACAGATGGATTTTATGAACTTGAGGAATGTTCCCCCTATCCCCATACTCTGAAGAGTTTTAATCAGGAAAGGATGTTGTATTTTGTCAAATGCTTTTTCTGCATCAATTGAGAGGACCATGTGGTTCTTCTCCCTCCTCTTATTAATGTGTTCTATCACATTGATTGATTTGCGAATGTTGAACCACCCTTGCATCCCGGGGATAAATCCCACTTGGTCGTGGTGGATGAACCTTTTAATGTGTTGTTGGATCCTATTAGCTAGGATTTTGTTGAGGATTTTGGAATCCATATTCATCAGGATATAAGTCTGAAATTCTCCTTTTTGATGGGGTCTTTGCCTAGTTTGGGGATTAAGGTAATGCTGGCCTCATAGAATGAGTTTGGCAGTTTTCCTTCTGTTTCTATTTTTTGAAACAGCTTCAGTAGAATAGGTATTATTTCTTCTTTGAATGTTTGGTAGAATTCCCCAGGGAATCCATCAGGCCCTGGACTCTTGTTTTTTGGGAGGTTTTTGATCACTGCTTCAATCTCGCTAGTGGTTATTGGCCTATTCAGGTTGTCAATTTCTTCCTGTTTCAGTCTTGGCAGCTTATAGGTTTCCAGGAAGGCCTCCATTTCATCCAGATTGCTGTTTTTTTTTTTAATTTTTTTTTAAAGATTTTATTTATTTATTTGAGACAGAGAGAATGAGAGAGAGAGAGAGAGCACATGAGAGGGGGGAGGGTCAGAGGGAGAAGCAGACTCCCTGCCGTGCAGGGAGCCCGATGCGGGACTCGATCCAGGGACTCCAGGATCATGACCTGAGCCGAAGGCAGTTGCTCAACCAACTGAGCCACCCAGGCGCCCCAGATTGCTGTTTATTGGCATATAGTTGTTGATAACAATTTCTAATAATTGTTTCTATTTCCTTGGTATTAGTCGTGATCTCTCCCCTTTCATTCATAATTTTACTAATTTGGGTCCTTTCTCTTTTCTTTTGGTTAAGTCTGGCCAGTGGTTTATCGATTTTATTAATTCTTTCAAAGAACCAACTTCTAGTTTCGTTGATCTGATCTACTGTGTTTCTGGTTTCTAATTCATTGATTTCTGCTCTAATTTTAATTATTTCTCTTCTAATGCGTGGCTTAGGCATCGTTTGTTGCTTTTTCTCTAGTTCTTTAAGGTGTAGCATTAGTTGGTGAATTCGGGATTTTTCTATTTTTTTGAGTGAGGCTTGGATGGCTATAACATAGGCAGTAACCTCTTTGACATCACCCACAGCAACTTCTTTCAAGATACATCTCCAAAAGCTAGTGAAACAAAAGCAAAAATGAACTTTTGGGACTTCATCAAGATAAAAAGCTTCTGCACATCAAGATAAAAAACAGTCAACAAAACAAAGAGGCAACCCACAGAATGGGAGAAGATATTTGCAAATGACACTACAGATAAAGGGCTGGTATCCAAGATCTATAAAGAACTTCTCAAACTCAACACCCAAAAAACAAATAATCAAGTCAAAAAGTGGGCAGAAGATTTGAAAAGACACTTCTCTGAAGAAGACATACAAATGGCTAACAGACACATGAAAAAATGTTCATCATCATTAGCCATCAGGGAAATTCAAATCAAAACCACACTGAGATACCACCTTACACCACTTAGAATGGCAAAAATGGACAGGGAAAGAAATAACAAATGTTGGAGAGTTTGTGGAGAAAGGGGAACCCTCTTACACTGTTGGTGGGAATGCAAGTTGGTACAGCCACTTTGGAAAACGGTGTGGAGGTGCCTCAAAAATTTAAAAATAGAGCTACCCTATGACCCAGCAATTGCAATTCTGGGTATTTACCCCAAAGACACAGATGTAGTGAAAAGAAGGGCCATATGCACCCCAATGTTCATAGCAGCAATGTCCACAATAGCCAAACTGTGGAAAGAGCCAAGATGCCCTTCAACAGATGAATGGATAAAGAAGATGTGGTCCATATATACAATGGAATATTACTCAGCCATCAGAAAGGATGAATACCCAACTTTTACATCAACATGGATGGGACTGGAGGAGATTATGCTAAGAGAAATAAGTCAAGCAGAGAAAGTCAGTTATCATATGGTTTCACTTATTTGTGGAACATAAGGAATAGCATGGAGGACATTAGGAGAAGGAAGGGAAGAATGAAGGGGGGGGGAAATCGGAGGGAGAGATGAACCATGAGAGACTATGGACTCTGAGAGACAAACAGGGTTTTAGAGGGGAGTGGGGAGGGGGGATTGGTTAGCCCGGTGATGGGTATTAAGGAGGGCACGTACTGCATGGAGCACTGGGTGTTATACGAAAACAATGGATCATGGATCACCACATCAAAAACTAATGATGTATTGTATGGTGACTAACATAACATAATAAAATTAAAAAAAAAAAAAAACCAAAAACATGCTTTATGGTTGAAAGCAAAAAATTTAAACTTGATGGGGCAGCTGGCTGGCTCAGTCAGTAGAGCATGGGACTCTTTACCTGGGGGTTGTAAGTTTGAGCACCATGTTGGGTATAGAGATTACTTAAAAAAATAAAATCTTAAAAAAAATGTAAACTTGATGAATTTTCCATGGATTTCAATGGATTTTCAAGGGATACAGAGAGACATTACACACTGAAAAAAGTCAATTCACCGAAAAGACATACAATAATGATTTACATTTATTAGGTGGCAGTTGGAGCCATGGATTTTGCCAGTGTTTAATTCTTATCCTCCAGTAATATTTTAGCTTGCAAAAAATAGCATGTAGGAAGAATAATATGAAGGTAGGTTAGCACTGCAGTATATTTTATAAGCTTATGATAAAAATAAAAAGGAACATAATCATAATAAGTCATTACTAAGCCATTATTTATTAGTTTTTTGAAGCTTTAGGTATAATAAGTATGGAATGCAGAACAGACATGGTCCCCCCTCCCCTTCTAGCAATTTGCAAAGAATCAAGAGGCTGATTGACAGTTGAACAATTCTTTATAATTCTATATTACCCTTGCAGAAGGCTTTTTAGTGTGTTATCAAACTACCTGTCACCCCTTACTAAAATGCTCTACCTTTTAAAAATTGTAAAAAAAAATTAACCCTGTTAATAATATCATTTCTTTAGCTTTTTTGTAACTAGATTGAAATTTCAGCTCTAGAATTTTCTATGTTTCTTCAAAAGTTCCTCCAGTAGGAAAGAAGGCCTGCCACTCATCCTGCGTAGGGATAGGGAGGAATTCCTTTGACCCCCAGGCCAGTTATCTGTTAAAAAAAAGAAAAGAGAGAAACTTTGCTAAAAGGTAATTCACAGGTCATCTTCAAAAGCATCTTTATGATTCATAATAATATATTTAGCCACCAATTATCTTTGTTTTATTTCCTATCATAAAAAGGAATTACTTGATTAGATTAGGTCCAACCCAATTATTCACATTGATAATAATCCAACTAAGAACTATCTTCGATTTAAAACTGAATTTATTCCTGCCCTCTTCCTCTTTTCTTTTTTAAGAGATTTTATTTATTTGTCAGAGAGAGAGAGCACAAGCAGGGAGAGCGGCAGGCAGAGGGAGAAGCAGTCTCTCCCCTGAGCAAGGAGCCCGATGCTGGACTCGATCCCAGAACCCTGGGATCATGACCTGAGCCCAAGGCAGACGATTAACCATCTCAGCCACCCAGGTGCCCCTTCAGTGTTTGTTTTGTTGCAAAAAGTAAGTTAAGAAACCCAAAGATATTCCTGTGACACCAAAACAATCAACTGATCTCATAAACATGTTTCAAACACTGGTTTTCCAAGCCCATTCTAGATTTACAGAATTTCAGCAAACACTACTACTGAAGCACAAAACTATTTTGAAGTACTGTACAAAGTAGGCTACACACGTTATCTTGGAGTTACAGCCTAGGAAATCTAAATAAAATGTTTTTAAAAGTATAGCATGATGAACTTAAAAATGAGGGATGCCTGGGTGGCTCAGTTGGTTAAGCGTCTGCCTTCGGCTCAGGTCATGATCTCAGGGTCTTGAGATCAAGCCCCAGGTCCGGCTCCATGCTGGTCGTGGAGCCTGTTTAAGATTTTCTCTCTCCCCCTCTCCCTCTGCCCTCCCTGCCCCAACTTGTGTGGGCACATGCACACACACATACCTGCTCTCTCTCTCTCTAAAAAAAAATGCTAAATAGAATTATGTTTTGGAAGTATGAAAAAGCACTTATTGGGGCGCCTGGGTGGCTCAGTCAGTTGGGCGTCTGCCTTTGGCTCAGGTCATGATCCTGGGGTCCTGGGATCGAGCCCCACGTCAGGGTCCCTGCTCAGTGGGGAGTCCTCCTTCTCTCTCTACCCCTCCCCCCTGCTCATGCTCTCTCTCTCTCTCGAGCGTGCGCAGTCTCTCTCAAACAAATAAAAAAAAAAGAAAAAGCAGTAATCATTCAGTTACTTAGCCAAGGATGTCCCACCTCACCCTCAACATAAAAGAAAGAGCCAGATCACCTTGAAAATTCCACCAGCTTCAGGCTGCTGCAGAAGAACCTCGGGGTCCATTCCGTCCCGGGCACAGGTCACATACATTTCAGAGTAGTCCTTCCCTCCGAAGCAGCATGAAGTTGTTTTAACAACAGGCAACTTCACAGTTTGGAGTCTTTTCCCTAGATCACCAAATATTTTATTGAAAGTCCAGCTCTAGCAAATTTCCAACATGCACAACCGTTCGGGACCCCTTGCCGAGAGTTAGGGATATTCAAAAAGGATTGTGGAGGTCAGACTTCAGCCAGGTATTTAACCTACCTTCCCTGACAATTTGTTTTGGGCAAAAAGACTTACCTCCACAGGAAAAGAAGTTCTGACTATAAATTTGGGGCCCTATCTCGGGCCTTTATTTCCAAAATCATCCTATTGAGACCTCTGAATATATCTCTATAGAACTTTATTAGTAATGAAGTTTCTCTAGTCGCTAGCGTCTCGTTTTTTTCTAGACATGGCAGGGATTTTTAAAAAAATTCTGTTGCAGGCCTACCTGTCTCCGGATCTAAACGAATCACTCTTCCTCCATTGTAACAGGCCACCCAGAGCTTCCCCTCAACATCGATACACATTCCGTCTGGAATTTGTTCTTCTTTCTCCAGCTTGTAAATACTTCTGCGGTTGGCTAGGGTTAAAAACACAAACACACACACACACACACACACACACAGATAAAACGACAGGCCACTCAATACTGAGCATCAGACAAGGAGCTCTCAAGCTGACTGTAAATCCTGATCACTTTTGCTTATCCAGGGTCTGGCACGTGGGATGGTTCAGAAGAATTCCTAACTCTAAAACAAAAATGTCCAGGGGCACCTGAGTGGCTCAGTCGGTTAAGCGTCTGCCTTCGGCTCAGGTCATGATCCCAGGGTCCTGGGATCGAGCCCTGCATCGGGGCTCAGCGGGGAGCCTGCTTCTTCCTCTGCCTCTGCCTCTCCCCTTGCTTGTGCTCTCCTTCTCAGATAAATAGATAAAATCTTTAAATTAAAAAAAAAATAAAGCAAAAATGTCCAGAAACATGAGTGGGCACTCCTCGACAGAGGATTTTTACCACATGACTTGGGGGTGATTACTCTCTCTTTAGTTTGCGTACAGACGTATCTGTCTAAGCTTTCAGGGGAAGAGAGGAAAAAGGAAGGAGAATTCTTTTTCTTAAGATTTTATTTATTTCTTTGACAGAGAGAGAAAGAAAGAGAGAGCACACAAGCAGGGGCAGGGGGAGAGGGAGAAGCAGGCTCCCCACTGAGCAGGGAGCCTGATGACGGACTCGATCCCAGGACCCTGGGATCATGACCTGAGCCAAAGGCAAATGCTTAACCGGCTGAGCCACCCAGGTGCCCCTAAAAGGAAGTAGAATTCTTAATAAAATACCAATAGTTCTTTTTTTTTTTTAAAGATTTTATTTATTTATTTGAGAGAGAGAATGAGAGACAGAGAGCACGAGAGGGAAGAGGGTCAGAGGGACAAGCAGACCCCCCGCTGAGCAGGGAGCCCAATGCGGGACTCGATCGCAGGACTCCAGGATCATGACCTGAGCCGAAGGCAGTCACTTAACCAACTGAGCCGCCCAGGCGCCCCACCAATAGTTCTTTTTGAGGTTGACCTGAACTGAAGCTCTGCACACCCACCTCGGATACATTTCGGTCTGCGGTTAGACTTTTGCTGTTTTTCCTTGTAAAAATGCTGACTTTGATTAACTCCAAGATCTAGAAGGCAACTTAATGGTACCATGTGAACTGTTCATACGCAAAAACTAGTAAGATGTGTGCCTTCTGTTTCTGCCGGACTGAATGCTCCAAAATCATCTTATCAAAACTCAATATTAAAGACCTTATTTCTGGGGCGCCTGGGTGGCTCAGTCGTTAAGCGTCTGCCTTCGGCTCAGGTCATGATCCCAGGGTCCTGGGATCGAGCCCCGCATCAGGCTCCCTGCTCAGCGGGAAGCCTGCTTCTCCCTCTCCCACTCCCCCTGCTTGTGTTCCCTCTCTAGCTGTCTCTCTCTCTGTCAAATAAATAAATAAAATCTTAAAAAAAAAAAAAAAAGACCTTATTTCTGAAAGGAGGGGTATTCTGGAGCCAACTGGCTGGCCCAAAAGAGGGAATAACAGTATACAAAAAAAAACCCCATCAAATTCCAGAGGAACTTTACACTAGAAAATCCAGGTCATTATAGTAATTGCATCGAGGTATAATGGAAAAAAAAAGTTAAAACCATGTGTCAGTAAAAATGGGTAAAAACAGTCATAAAAAAGAGCACTCTGTATTTCAAAGCAAAACATCTGTACTGAAATAACTTGCCTCTCGTTAAATCTACACGAGTCTTGTGATTTTTTTTTTCCAGGTCATTTTTATTATTGCTTTTGCTCTTGCGGTTTGGCACCTTTCACAAAACAGTTTCAAGTGTTCCCTTCTAAATTCTCAAGAACTCCTTCCTTCCCAGTTTCCAACTATAGCTCGTGTCGAACCCACTGATGGAATTGAACACTCTGCAGCTACTTTTTAAACTCTTCCATTTTGGAAGATTATTAATTCGTCTCTGAGTATTTGCCTCTGGTTAACTCGAGTACAAATGAGAAATTTCAATCCCAAACCTTAACTTTCCATTCCGTTCCTTTAGCTCATTCTGCTGTATATTATTTGCCTATAGGCACCTCTGGTAGAACAGGATCCATTGCACGGTGAGCCTCTTTCTAGTGATGGTAGCAAGAAGGGGGATGAAGGATCTATTCATATTATGCCAATGGTGGCCGCAGTTAGGTGTGTTGAGGGCCATGGTTTGACTGGCAGCATAGTCGAGTCTGGGTAATTATGACTCTGTTGGAATAATCACATCAGCCAGTTCTTTATTTGACAAGTAAGGGCCTTTTCATACGAGTCGAAGAAGAGGCAGCTTCCTAGTTACACACATATGAAAAAAAATCCCAGCAGTATTAAGAAGGATAATGAAAAAGTACGTACAGATCTTTCCTGTCTGCAGGTCATAGTCAAAGGCATCCACGGAGTAGGACAGGCTGTCAATGTAATAGAAGATTTTATGGTCCAGGGACCAATCCAAACCATTGGAGATGTCCACCTGGTCAAAATACTTTTCCACGTGGTGGTCAGGAAAGAGGGAGTACAGGGACCCCTGGTGCCGCTCCAGAACCGCGGGGGCTGTCTCCTCGGCCATGGTGCCTACAAGACCCCAAAAGCACTGAGTTTAGCTCCACAGCACCTTGCCCTGTGCCCTACACCATCTTTTATGACCAGGGTTCCTTTCCCATCATTAAATCAAGGAAACTAGGGACAACTGGGTGGCTCAGTCAGTTGAGCGTCTGCCTTTGGCTCAGGTCATGATCCCAGAGCCCTGGGATCGAGTCCCGCATCGGGCTCCCTGCTCCGTGGGAAGCCTGCTTCTCCCCTGGCCTCTGCCCCTCCCCCTGCTTGTGCTCCCACCCTCTCTGTCAAAATAAATCAATAAATCTTTAATTTTTTTTTTTAAGATTTTATTTATTTGACAGAGAGAGACACAGCGAGAGAGGGAACACAAGCAGGGGCAGAGGGAGAGGGAGAAGCAGGCTTCCTGTGGAGCAGGGAGCCCGATGTGGGGCTCGATCCCAGGACCCTGGGATCATGACCTGAGCGGAAGGCAGACGCTTAATGACTGAGCCGCACAGGCGCCCCCTTTTTTTTTAAATTTTTTTTTTAAGAATAAATAAATCTTTAAAAAAAATTAAAAGTCAAAGAAACTATTCTACAATCCCAATCTGGGTCCTACATTAAAAAGAAATGACTACCTTGCTTATGATGCAAATAAAAATTACACCGACAGGTCTGGTTCCGGATAAGAAGGAATACATCTCCACCAACCCCACTTTCTCCCACTGAGCGCGATTACACAATCTGGACAAAGTGGAGCTATTTGAGAAACTCTGAAAAGTAAATATCAGGCAGCCCAGGGAAGAACAGCGGAATTTGCAGTGCTGCCTAATTGGTGGCAAGTTCTCCATTTTATTCTCCAGTATGTCCCAGCCTGAACTCAACGCAGCCTGCAGCTTGGAAGTGAGCACTGTGGTGAAGACAGAGAGCCAAGAGAAACCCTCTCAATCTGGCTCAGGGAGCAGAAGAGGAAACTCCTGAGGCTCGGAGAGTGGAAGAAAGGCCTTGGTTCTTTTTCACTCCTTTCTCCAGTCTGCAGGCTATCCTCTGCAGCAAGGGTAGTAACAGCAGAGTGGCCGGCAACGGGAAACTGCAGAAATCAAGACTCAGGGGAAGGGGACATTCCTCTCCAACTGGGTGAAGCCACAGCTCCAAAAGGGCAGAGCCAAACACTGCTGCTTTTGTGGTTTCTCTCTCTCTCTCTCTTCTCTCTATCCTCCTGCTGCTTGGCCCCGGAGACAGCACCGTCCTAGAGATGGGTGGTTTCTGGTTGGAGGAATGACAAGGACAGCTCCAGGAAAATGGAAAGTACCTGGAGATAATCAAGAGGGATGTTGTTCGGGAATGCAATTCCATAAAGTTGTTTATGATCTTCTGGGCTCATCTTCTACTTGTATGTGCAAGAATCTGGCTCTAATTAGCATACCGAAGACTGAGAATGCAGTTGTGGTTAGAACTCCTAAGTCTCAGACTGGCCACTGAGTGGCCCACATGTGGGCCAGATCCTAATGGCACCTCACAGAGAGCAGGCTAGAGCTTTTCTGTTAAAACATTCTGAACCTAAACACAGGTATAGATTGCTTATGAGGACAAATATATCAACATTCTCCATAGGATTTAAACAAGACCCAGGATCTCAAAATAATAGTCAAAAGGTCTAGGATACCACCCAATATGACTTGGCAATGCAAAGAAGTAGAAGACACAACGAACAGCCAAATAAAAATTTTAGAACTGAAAAAGAAAATAACTGAAATAAAGAAACTGCCCGGATGGGTTTGCTAGCAAGATAGAGATGACGAAGGAGTTACTGTAGCGAATGACAGGTCAATAGAAATTATCCAGGGGCGCTTGGCTGGCTCAGTCGGTAGAGCATGTGATTCTTGATCTTGGGGTTGTGAGTTTGAGCCCCACGTTGGGCCTAGAGATTACTTAAAAAAAATTAAAATCTTAAAAAAAAAATTAAAAAAAGAAATTAACCAGGGCGCCTGAGTGGCTCAGTCATTAAGCGTCTGCCTTCGGCTCAGGTCATGATCCCGGGGTCCTGGGATCGAGCCCTGCATCGGGCTCCCTGCTCGGCGGGAAGCCTGCTTCTCCCTCTCCCACTCCCCCTGCTTGTGTTCCCTCTCTCGCTGTGTCTCTCTCTGTTAAATAAATAAAAAAATCTTTAAAAAATAAAAATAAAAAAAGAAATTAACCAATGTGAACAACATTGCAGAAAACTATAGATTCAAGCTGAGCAAGCCCAAAACAGGAGATAATCCCAAAGAAATCTATACCCAGACACATCATAATCAAAATTCTGAAAACCAAAGTCAAATAAAAATCCGTAAGAAAGAAAGAAAAATGGCATATGACATATAGAAGAATAATGATTTCAATGACTGTTGATTTTTCATGAGGAGCCATGGAGATCAGAAGGAAGTGACGCTTTTTTTTTTCCTTTTTCTTTTTCTAAAGTAGGTTCCTTGCCCAGCGTGGAGCCCAACATGGGGGCTTGAACTCATGACCCTGAGATCAAGACCTGAGCTGAGATCAAGAGTCGGACACTTAACCGACTGAGTGAGACACCCAGGTGCCCCGGAAGGCACACATTTTTCATTTGCTGAAAGAAAAAGTGTCAGCCTAAAATTCTATATTCAGTGAAAATATCTTTCAAGAATGAAGGTGAAATAAAGATCTTCTCATATGAAGTAAAACTGGGAGAATTCATAGCCAGCAGATCTGCTCTAACAGAACTGCTTAAGGGAAGGGAAATGATACCAGAAGGCAGCTTGGAACATCAGAATGAAGGAAGAGCAACAGAAATAGTAAATATAATAGGCTGTTCTCCTCTTTAGTTCTTGAAAATATTTTTTTGTTAAACATTTTATTTTGTTTTTCTTTTTTTGAGATTTTTTATTTTTAAGTAATCTCTATACCCAACATGGGGCTTTAACTCACAACCCCGAGATCAAGAGTCGCATGCCCACCAATTGAGCCAGCCAGGCGCCCCAGTTCTTTAAAATATTTCTGATGGTTAAAAGCAAAAATTAGGGGCGCCTGGGTGGCTCAGTCGTTAAGCGTCTGCCTTCGCCTCGGGTCATGATCCCAGGGTCCTGGGATCGAGCCCCGCGTCGGGCTCCCTGCTCGGCGGGAGGCCTGCTTCTCCCTCTTCCACTCCCCCTGCTTGTATTCCCTCTCTCGCTGTGTCTCTCTCTGTCAAATAAATAAATAAAATCTTAAAAAAAAAAATAAATAAAAGCAAAAATTACATTTTCTGACGGGATTTATATGCATGTATATAAAGCCAACTATCGCATAAAGAAGCGATGATCAATTGAAGTGGTAAAATCTTGGTTCTAGATAGACTATAAAAAGTTAACTGTATATTTTGCAATCCCTTCAGAAGTCCTTAAAAAACTATAGAGAGTTACAATGAAAGATCACCATAGATAAATCACAATCGAATTCTAAAAGAAGGTTCACGCAACCTAAAAGGAGGCAGAAAAGGCGAAACAGAGGAACAAAAAATACAGAGGGAAAGGAGGAAACAAATAACAAAATGGTAGATCTAAGTCAAAGCATATCAATAATTACACTAAATGGAAATAGTCTAAACACATCAATTAAGATATTGTTAAGATGAACTTTTTAAAAATCCAACTATTTGCTGGCTATAAGAAACTTGCTTCAGATATAATGATATAGATCATGTAAAAGTGAAAGGATGGGAAAAGCTACACCATGCAAATATTGATTAAAATATTAGCTGGAGGGGCTATGTTAACATCAGACAAAATATACTTAGAGCAAAGAAAAATATCAGGGATACATAGGGGTCCTACGTATTCGAAAATGGTCAATTCACTAAGGAGACATAGCAATCCTAAATTTGTATGTGCTTAACAATAGAGCTTCAAAATACACAAAGCAAAAGTCAGAACTGAAAAGAGAAATAGACAAATCCATAATTACAGTTGGAGATGTCAGCATCCCTCTCTCAGTAATAGATACAAGCAGATAGAAAAATCAGCAAAGAAATAAACTGAACAGCATCAACCAATCTAAGTGACATTTACTGAACACTCCACTCAACAGTAGCAGAGTACACGTTCTTCTCAAGTGCACATAGGATATACACTTAGACTTGAGTATGATCTTGGGGGACAGAGCGGAATTTGACTGTAATGAAGAAATTGGGAAGTTCATCTAGCATACCAAGTTCCATTTGAAATAAAAGTGAGTTAAAGGAGGGCGCCTGGGTGGCTCAGTTGGTTAAGCGACTGCCTTCGGCTCAGGTCATGATCCTGGAGTCCCGGGATCGAGTCCCGCATCGGGCTCCCTGCTCAGCAAGGAGTCTGCTTCTCCCTCTCCCGCTCCCCCCTCTTGTGCTCTCTCTCTCTCTCACTCTCTCTCTCAAATAAATAAATAAAATCTTAAAAAAAAAAAGTGAGTTAAAGGAAAACGGACAATAGTTAGGAAGCCTGAATAGCAAGCAAGACAGGGTAAATCCTCCCTCCCAGGGGAGAATGATGTTCATGCAGCAGTTTCCGGCTATGGGGCTGTTGGGTTTGTTTCACTAATATTCCTCCCCACTGTCTGCCTCACAGAAAGAGATGCCTGGAACATGAATGTGAATTCCCCACTGATTGGAAAGGGTTCTACCTCAGTGGGAAAGAACATGCTGGAGCCCTGGCTCATACGTCACTATCTAGTAGTGGACACAGACAGCTCAGACTTTGGATGTGGTGACACCTTCAGGATTCTACCGACCACCTCGAGACTCCATCCCAACTATCCAATGACCCTACCCTTTTCTGGTCCAGGGACACCTCCTAGCACCTGCTGAAAGCTATGAACTCTCTAGAAAAAGGTTCTCAGGTGCTTCTGGCAGATGCGCATGACCACTTTGTACACCCACAATGATGCCTACAATTTTAAGGGGTCTCCTCAGGGCACAGGTTAAGAACTGGGGACTCCAGGCTAAGGACTCAGGCTTCCGAGGACACCTTTATTTTATCTCACAAAGTGCCACAGAACTGTAAACTATAGCTGTAAGGAGAGAGAAACTCAATTTCAACAGCAGGTAGGGTATCCAGTCCCATTTCTTTACGCTGCAGAAATTAGTGGCAGAAGGGCTTCCAATGGATTCTCATCTTAAATCTTTCCACCTGTCCTGGACTAGATCTATGGTTGTGTAAAGCCTGGGAAGACGGGAAACAAGCCATAGCCGGTTGCTCAAGACCTCACGTACCTTCCACGCTGAAAGCAGACGGGGCCATGGCAGCAAGGTTTGCAAACATGAAGGGGAGGGGTGGGGAGATGGACACAGCAGGGATTTGGAATCAACTCTGGCTAACTTGTTATGAGGGGAAGTAAATGAGAACATACGTGAAATGCACTATTGAATTGGAAACTAGAGTTAACGTTCACGGAAGGCTGGATGTAAGCCATTCTCCAACCATCACAGTCAACACTGGCTCAAGCAAGAATCATCAACAAATGTAAAACCCAAGGGAGATATTTTGAAGAGGACCAGGATATTTGGTTGGTCTTAAGGCATCTCTCCCCGTGTTGTAGCCAGCCTCCAAGATGGCCGCGAATGACCCCTGCCTCCCAGTATTCACACCCTTTGTATACAGTCCCTTCTATCATTGTGTGACCAATAGTACATGGCAGAAATGATGTTATGTCACTTCCAAGATTGGTTATAGTAGGACTGTAGCCTCTGTCTTGGGTGTCCTCATTCTCTCTCTCCCTCTCCCACCTCCCCCTCCCTCACATCACTGGCCCTGGGGAAGCCATGTCCCTAGCAGCCCTATGGAGAGGCCCATGTGGTAAGGAACTGAAGCCTCCTGCCGACCCCATGTGATTGAGCTTGGACACGAATCCTCCAGGGCCCTTGAAAGACTCCTTTCTGAGGCTGTCGCCTCCGCCAACAGCTTGACTGCAACTTCATGATATAGCCTCGAACTAGAACCATCTGGCTAAGCCACATCCAGACTCTTAACCTTCAGAAACTATATGAGATAAAAAAAAATGTTTGTTATGTTAAGCCACTAAATTTCAGGGTAATTTGTTACACAGCAATAGATAACTAATAAACCCCACAAATAAATAGTAACTATGGGGGCACCTGGGTGGCTCATTCGGTTAAGCCTCCGACTCTTGCTTTCGGCTCAGGTCATGATCTCAGGGTTGTGAGATGGAGCCCTGCGACGGGCTCATGCTCAGGGCGGAGTCTGCTTGTCCCTCTCCCTGCCCCTCTGCCCCTCTGCTCTCTCTCTCTTTCTCTAAAATAGATAAATAAAATCTTTGAAAAAATAGTAACCATGCAGTAGAGAAATCTGAGAAGACCTTAACCAGGTGATCAAAACTAACATCACCCGTGAGGGACATGGTATCCAGGTGGGATACTTGGACAAAGACAGAGCATCACCTCTGCAGTATTCTAGCGACAAATGTACGGCATCAGTCTAATCACAAGAAAACATTTGACAAACACAAAAACAAGAGGAACATGAGGAATGTTCTATTAAAAACGGGGGGAGTTGTGTGGGACTGTATTCTTCAAACACGGCAGTGTCATAAAAAACAAGAAAGGCTAAGTTCTGTCCCAGATGAAAGAGGTTTAAAGAGACATGTCAACTAACTGCAATACATAATCCTAGACTGGATCCTGTGCTGGAGGGGAAAAATGCTGTAAAGGACATTATTTGGTTCATGGACAAAACTGGAGTATAGATAGTACATCAGCTAAAACTGTAACAATGTTAAACTTCTTTAAGTTGATAACTATACTATGGTCATGCAAGAATATGTAATTTTTCGGGGCGCCTGGGTGGCTCAGTCGTTAAGCGTCTGCCTTCGGCTCAGGTCATGATCCCAGGGTCCTGGGATCGAGCCCCGCATCAGGCTCCCTGCTCCGTGGGAGGCCTGCTTCTCCCTCTCCCACTTCCCCCGCTTGTGCTCCTTCTCTCGCTGTCTCTCTCTCTGTCAAATAAATATTAAAAAAAAAAAAAAGAGTATGTCATTTTTTTTGGGAAATTCCCAAATATTTGGAAGTATTTTTCGGGGTTAAGGCACGTGATATATGCAACTTACTTCCAAATGATTCTGGAGAAAAGTATGTTTATATATAGAGACAGCGAGCAAATGGGACAAAATGTTGACAATAGGTGAATCTAGGTAAAGGATAGACAGGTGTTCGTTCTATTTTTACTTTTTTTCCCCTGTAAATTCGAAATTATTTCCAATTTAAACATCACCAACTACCACAAAACCTCTATTGTAAACTTCATTTAGGGGCTCCTGGGTGGCTCAGATGGTTAAGCATCTGCCTTGGGCTCGGATCACGAGTCTGGGGTCCTGGGATCGAGTCCTGCATCGGGCTCCTTGCTCTGCGGGGAGCCTGCTTCTCCCTCTGCCTGCCACTCCCCCTGCTTGTGCTCTCTCTCTCTCTCTCTGTGTGTGTCAAATAAATAATAAAATCTTTAAAAAAGTTTCTTTAAAAAAAGAAAATTTAAAAAAGTCTTTAAAATAAAAAAACACAAAATAATAGAAAAATAGAGCTCACTTAAACTATAAAAGTACCACGCACATTTTAGTCTCTGCCAGAGATAGAAATTGAAAGGAATATTTCTGAAGCTTTTCTCATGGGATTTAAAAACTTTTTAAATTATTTTTAATTTATTATTTTTAACAGTTAATTTTTAATAGACTTTATTTTATGTATTTATTTATTTTTACATTTGTGTTAAGTAAACTCTACCCCCAGCGTGGGACTCTGAACTCACGACCCCAAGATCAAGAGTCACATGCTCTACCCACTAAGCCCGCCAGGAGCCCCCGGGATTTTTTTTTTTTTTTTAAAGATTTTATTTATTTATTTGACAGAGACAGAGATAGCGAGAGAGGGAACACAAGCAGGGGAAGTGGGAGAGGGAGAAGCAGGCTTCCCGCCGAGCAGGGAGCCCGACGTGGGACTCGATCCCAGGACCCTGGGATCATGACCTGAGCCGAAGGCAGATGCCCAACGACTGAGCCACCCAGGCACCCAAGCATTTTTTTTTTTTTTAAGTGAAAAGCAACTCAAGTAATAATAAAAGAAGAACCCAAGACGCATTATGAGTAACATTTTACCATAACAACTGGGAGACTTATCCTAAGTCCTGCTTTTCTCCCAACCTCGGTCAATAGGGGCTAGAGATAAACCGTACCAGCAAAGTATCTCCCAGCGGGATCCACCTTCCCATCATTGAACCGATTGTTTTTCTTGTCTTTATCTACTGTGGCCAGGGCTACTGCTGATTGATCTTCCCAGTTCAAAGCACAGAACTTTGTTCCAACGGTGGTGACATAGCCTCCTCCCTGGCGAAGGGCCACAGAGCTGACGGGGGCATCTGCAGAAGCAAAAGCAGCTGTCAGAGGGAGTCAGTGGGCCAGTGGCCGAGCGGCACCCCGCGGACATCCCGCCACCTGGCATCTCGAAGAGGATTCCAGCTCTTTTGACAATGCAAGTGCCCTCTCCCTTCTGTTGAATGGTGAAGGCTATAGAACCAAGTATATTCGTTGAGCAGTATCCTTGGGCAGCAGAGATAGAAAGGTGAATGAAACCCTGGAAGCTTCTAGTCTAGTGGGAGAAGCAGAGAAGTCACATCGCTGCAGCTACCCTACACTGGGGCAGGCGCCACATCAAGTTTAAAGGGCTGGGGGTTCCTAACTGGGGTGGGGGAGAACAGGGGGACCCCGGAGTAGCTGTCACGGAGCAAGCGATGCTTGATTCACCTGATCTCCAGGAAATTCAGAGACACAAACCGTGTTTAGTTCTGGCAACTCTCTCTCCCTCCCTCTGATCCAGGACTTATCCTTTTTAAGGGGCCCTATTTCATGTATTTAATTGAAAGTTGTGGGACGCCTGGGTGTCTCAGTTCATGATCCCAGGGTCCTGGGATCGAGTCCCACATTGGGCTCCTTGCTCAGCGGGGAACCTGCTTCGCCCTCTCCCTCTGCGCCCCCCTCCCCCGGCTAGTGCTCGTACTCTCTCTCTCTCTGACAAATAAATAAATAAAATCTTTCAAAAAGAGGAATTTATTTTGAAAACATTTTCTTTTTTTTTAAGATTTTATTTATTTATTTGAGAGAGAGAGAGTGTGGGGGACGAGGAGCAGAGGGAGAGGGATGAGCAGACTCACCGCTGAGCACGGAGCCCAACTCGGGGCTCGATTCCCGGGGCCCTGAGATCATGACATTAGCTGAAACCAAGAGTCGGTCGCTTAACCGACTGAGCCACCCAGGCACCCCTTGAAAACATTTTCTAAGCACCTATTCAGTAAGTGCAAGGTGCTGGTACTCTGGGAGCAGCTCTTAACTCAAAGCCCTGTTAAGAAGTTGATTCCAGCCATTGAAGGGCCCAGGGAATGTGCAGGACAGTGTTGGGAGGGTCACATTCTCATTGTGCCCGGAGACTTCTGTCAGCTCACTTGTGTGACTTCCTAAGTTACCTGATACCATAAGCCCTTTCCATGGTTTGGGGGTGGTTGCAGATTAGGGGTAAGAATATCCCCCTAATGTGTACATGCTGGGAAAGAGAGACTAAGGAAAGCAGTGGGGTCCCCCCCCCCCACCCCGGCTCTGACCCCTGGTCACAGTCACTTTGCCTCTAGTCACACTCATAGTCCCTGGGTGGGTTAAAGAGCTGTTCCCTCCCATTAAAAAAAAAAAAGTTTGAGGTCGCCAGTTCTGGGATGAGACTGTCCCAAGGTCACAGGAATTCCTGGTATCTCTTCCCATTAACACAAAACAAGAAGCTTCCTTATCTCTAATCAAGCTCCTATGCTTGGGCCATAGAATGAGAAACCCCTCCTCTGGGAACAACAGAATCACGTTCAAATGCCCTTGGAATTTGTCATGAATCTTATTTTGTACAGTGAACAGATAGTCCTGGTTGATGCTTTGTAAGTCTTCTTTTTACATTCAAAGAAGGGATATACCTGCCCTTTTCTTTTCTCTTTCTTTTGCCAATTAAGGGCTTGGCCCGACCCAAGGCAGACGGACTTTGCCGTGCCACAAATGGGGTCTCCGACTTTTAAAGCTGTGATCTGAAGATGTTAAGGAAAAGACCCTACAGTGCCTCGTCAGCAACACCAAATGCGGACTGTTGCCCCTCACCCGCAGCCGAAGAGGAAAGTATTGACCATCCAGAATTTACTCCGGGGTCCAAGTGGGAGGACACAGAGTGTGGCTAGAGAGAGCATGAAAGCTCATCCAGTAGCCTTCAACAAGAAGCTCCCTGGGGAATGACACATCAGGTGACAACTCCCCCCACCCCCTACCCCCATCTGGGCAGAGCGGGGCCTTCATCCTTACCCACGGTCACTTGCTGCACGCGCTTGCTGAGCGAATCCCACCGGCAAACCTTTTTTGCAGGAATATCTACAAAGAGCAGCGAGTTGGACGCCTCCTCCCACACCGGAGACTCCCCACACCGGCAGTTCTCCCTCAAAACACACTCGATCTTAATGGAAGACATTGTCAACGGGGAGCTCTCTGGAAGGTAGCAGAGATGACAGAGAAATGTAATCGCATGGAGCAAATTCAGCAAAACACCTGGCTTAAGGCCCTGGTAAGATTCCAATACAGACTGAGTTGTTCTCAGAACTGGAAAAACATGTTCTCTCAATCAGAACAGAATAGGCAATGTGGCAGGAAGAGACATATAGGAAATGAAGAAAGAGCTGATAGTCCATAATGTGAGGCACCTTCAATCGACTTACCAGGGCGTGATTTCAAGCTATCTTTAAAAAAGAGAAGAAAAAACCACAACACCCCAACATCCACACCTTGGTGTCTGTCGGTGACCCTCGGAGAGATGGCTGCTCAGGGGAGGGAAGGCCGCCCTTTATGCCTGCGCCCTAGCCCCTGAAGGTGGGGGGGGCGGGCAGCTCCCTCATTGGTGGCCCCTCCTTGCCTGCAGGTCACCAGCTCCCACTGCCCTCCCCCATCCCCTGATGGTGCTGATTCCCTTCTCCAACCCACTGCGCAAAGGCCAGAACCTTCCTACTCTGCGTTTTTCCAAAGTGCATTTTTAGAACTATGGTCATCAGTGATAATACACTAAATGGGACCTGACACCCATTTTCAACTTGGCACAAGGGAAGGCCAGGAGAAGAGGACACAGTCTGGGCGCCACTGGAGGAACTGACAGCCCCTTGGCTATTTCTTGCCGGCCGGGGAGGGCACCGTGCCAGTTTGGCAAGGAGTCTTGAACTCCACAGGCAGGAACATTCTCTGCTGGGAGTTGAGGCCAGAGTGTGACCAGCGAACAGGGAGAAGACAAAGAAAAATTATCAGAGAAGAAAAAAAGAAAACATTACCCAAGAAACCCCGTGGGAGAGAAAAGGAGGCAACTTTCCAGAGCCTCCTCTCTTTCCCAAACTCGGCCCAGATGCTGACCCAAATTGTCTGCATCGTCATCCCTCTCCCTTTCTGCTTGGGAGTGAGTGGGCTCACCCACGGATGGGCGAATTCATGACAGGGGGGAAAAGAAAAATAATCTTTGGTTTTATATTCCCTTGGATACATTACTTTTTTTTTTTTTTTTTTAAAGAAACACAGCTCAAATCTTAAATCCTGATGCCAGCATCCTAGCATTTGGAATCCTCGCTGGCTGTTAAAATTTGGCACAGGCTCCAAAGGCCTTCATGTTACCGATCTGAGATAAGGCCCAGGATCAGACGCGGGACTTTTGTAATAGCGACTTTTAACCCGGCGCTCCTCCTGCGTGCAAGCCGGGGGCCCGCCGCTGTCCCTCCCTGCCCGGGCTTCGTTGCTCGGCGGCCGGGGCAGCTGCCCGTGCGGTACCTGTGCGGCGGAGGGGCCTCGGCACGCTCCGGTGGCGCCGCTGCTGCCTCGGGCGACCGCGAGGCCCCGGGAAGCTGAAGGGCGAGCCCGCCTCGTCCCCGGCCCGACCGAGTGGGGCGCGCGCGCGGGGGTGGGGGGTGGGCCCGGGTCTCCGGCTGGGCAGGGGCGGGGGGCCGGGGGGCGGTCTCCTTCCAGCGGGCCCCAGCGACTTTCGATCGGCTGTGGCCAGACCTTTCCTCCCCGGGGAGCGGGCGGAGAGGCGGGCCCGAGCCCGGCACTCACCCGGCGGGTGCCTTCCAGGCGGCGCAAAGGTCAGGCCCGAACGCGGTGAGGGCTGGGCGGGGGACGCGGCCGCTCGGCAGGTGGGTGGCAGCGGCCTGGAGGTGCGGGCTGGGGACTGTAACCCCCGACGCTGGCCCCCTCCTCCGTGGCTCCTGGAAAAATCCTACAAAGCCAGCCGGGACGGGGGAGCGGGGGAGAGGCTTGGAGCCTGGTAAACCTGAGCCTCGGAGTTTGGACGGAGAGCTAAAGTTTCTCTCTTACTTAAACAAGAGAAATTGTTAAAATGCCTACCAGAGGTTGGGGTCGAGGGTCCGGTTAAACACAGGCAGGTTAAAAAGGAAAGAACAAAGCGGTTAAACAAATCCACCCTTTTCCTAGTGGGAGAAAGACTGCTGGCTGGAGGCCAGCTCTTGGAAAACGTTTTTTGGTAGGGGAAGAGGAAAGGCTTTAATTGATTGGATTTGAAAAAAATCAAATGGAATAAAGGATCATAAGCAGCGCTCAGCTTCACATTCTCCTTTAAGAGCCTACCTCGCCATCCATATTTTCTCCAAATAACCTACAAGTTTAAGACATAAAAAAAAAAAAAATGAAGGGAGGGAGGTAAACACAATGGGGGTTGCCGCTGGGGGCTGGGAGCCGGGGATAACCGTGAAGGGGTCCAGGGTATTTTCTGGGGTGATGGAGACTATCTGGATGGAGGCTTGAGTTGCACAGAAGTATGTACTGTGCAAAGGCATCTGGTGGGACACTTGAGATTTGTGCATTTTATTGTATGTGTTGAATCCCAGGTCAGTGCTACCCCATTATCATTTTTAATTTTTTATTTAAAGATTTTATTTATTTATTTTGACAGAGAGAGAGACAGCAAGAGGGGGAACACAAGTTGGGGGGGTGGGAAAGGGAGAAGCAGGCTTCCCGCAGAGCAGGGAGCCCGATGTGGGGCTCGATCCCAGGACCCTGGGATCATGACCTGAGCCGAAGGCAGACGCTTAATGACTGAGCCACCCAGGCGCCCCTTTTTATATTTTTTTAACGTAGGCTCCACGCCCAACGTGGGGCTCAACGTGGAGCCCAACCTCATGACCCTGAGATCAAGAGTCGCCCGCTCTACGGACTGAGCCAGCCAGGGCCCCGGTGCTATCTCATTATTGATCTTTCCCAATCTAGCACGCATTCTTGGCCATCTGCACTATCCTAAAACCTACACTCAAATCACAATCACTGTGGCATTCCAGTTCTCTTGAATTCACTAAGGAGGAAGGGCCAGAGATCAAGCTCCAAAGACACGAGGTTTGGAGCAATCTGAGCTCAAAGTTTCAGCTTAGTAACTTAGAGTAATGGGCACTTACGGTCTCAATCATTTTGCCTTCACCCTGGGAGATGTTTAAGACAACTGCCCTCCCATGTCCCCATTTACAGATGGGAAGACACGAATCTACAAAGTGAGGATACTCCCAAAGTCGCAGGTCAAGCTGGGAAAAATCTGGCAAATAGGCCAAACCTTCAGTAGAGAAATAAGAACGTGGGGGCACCTGGGTGGTGCAGTCGGCTGAGCTTTGATTCTTAGTTTCAGCTCAGGTCATGATCTCAGGGTTGTGAGATCGAGCCCCGCGTCGGGCTTCCCGCTCAGCGTGGAGTCCGCTTCTCCCTCTTCCTCTGCCCCTACCCCGCCCCCCAAATAAATAAAATAAAATAAAAAAAGAAAAATAAGAATTTGAAGGACACTTTCTTGGGTGGGGCAAAGAGCGGGACTGTGATCTCCAGAGGCTTCTCTGGGGTTCTGTTGGGCCCTCTTCCCAACATGTGGCTTCTTCCTCCTTAATGCTGACGACGCCCCAAACTGTATCCTAGCCCAGACCTTTCCCCCAAACTGTCCCAAACAATCACTTTATTCTCCACAAACCTGGGAATGCGACCATGGTCCGACCAACAGACTTTGTGAGAAGTCCCCATTTCTTGCCCAGATTGTTGTCAGCTTCCTGGAGGGCTTGTCTTACCCCTTTTGATCTGCTGCCAAAATGATCCACTAGATGGTGAGTCCCGTAGGGCAGGGATGCATCTCATTCACCCCCAGCTCTGCAGGACCCGCCACGGTGCTGACACATAGAGGCTGTTCAACTACATGCTCTTTTGTGTGTGTGTGTGTGTGTGTGTGTGTGTCTGGTAGGGAGGAGGTAGCTTTATTTTCAAAAAATGTCAGTGTTACAGAAGAGTTGCAAAAATCCTATAAAGGATTCCTGATTACCCTTTATGTAGATTCTTCCAATGTTAACAGTCTACTGTTGCTTTGTCTTTCTCATTTACATATAAAAGTAAATATATATTTTTCTTGATATTTATTTATTTATTTATTTTTTTAAAGTAATCTCTATACCCCACGAGGGGCTCGAACTCAGCCCCGAGATCAAGAGTCACACGCTCTACCGGCTGAGCTAGCCAGGCGCCCCGATATGTTTATTTTTCTTGAATGGCTTGAGAGTAAGGTGCGTGATGCTCTGTTGCCTCTAAAGACTTTGGTATGCATGTCCTGAAAAAAAAAAAAGGACATTCTCTTCTATAACCACAGCGCAATTATCAAGTTCGGCTGATTAACACTGATACAATATTATCTAGCTGAATTTCATTGATTGTCCCACGGATGTCCCTTATAACAAAAGGAACAAAGGTATTCCATCCCCAAATCCAATCCAGGGTGAAGCTTTGTGTTTAGCTGTGCTTATTCTCCCTTTAATCTGGAACAGCTCCTCAGCCTTTGTTTCATGACATTGACATTTTTGGAGTTCAAAATGTAGAATGCTCCTTAATTTGGGATTATTTGGGTTTATTAACTCGTGGTTAATTCAGGTCATGCCTTTTTGGCAATACCACAAAAGTGATGCTGTAGGGCGCCTGGGTGGCTCTCGGTTGGGCGTCTGCCTTCGGCTCAGGTCATGATCCCAGGGTCCTGGGATCGAGTCCCGCATCGGGCTCCCTGCTCTGCGGGGAGCCTGCTTCTCGAACCTCTCCTTCTGCCTGCTTCTCTGCCTACTTGTGCTCTCTATCTCTCTGTCAAATAAATAAATAAAATCTTTAAAAAAAAAAAAGTGATGCCATATCCTTTGTAGCATCTGGAGGCAAATGATGTCGATTTGTTAACTGTGGTCGCAGTATGTGCTTATTGAATCTTGATAAAATATAATTTAATCGTACCCAAGAGCATATAAAGCCCCTCAAACTTGCTAGTAGTTCCTTCTTGACCTCAGTGATGGTCTAGGCATGTCCTCTTTCTGTTTCTTGCATCTGAATTTGCTACTCCTTCTGCCTAGAACACTTTACTCCTCCCGCTAATCTAACCCCTACCTCTGCACCGGGCTCACTCCTACCTAAGATTCAGCCCAGTGTCCCGTCCACCAGGAAGCCTTCACTGATCCCCCTCGCTCTGACCTGTCGCCCTTACAGCGTCCTGTCTTTATGTTTTATTACGATATTCACCACATTGACTGAGAAGTGTCGGTTTGTCTGTCTCTCCTGCTACATCATGAACTCTCAGGCTAAGTCTTGGATCTTTTATTATGATATAAACCCCTTCGTGCAAAGATCACCTCCAGTCCAACAAATCTGGGTTCAGTGATTCCTCCCAAGAAGGGAGAACTCCCACCATGGGGGGAATCGTGGGATGTCTTGGTTAGAAGGTGTTAGAAAGAACCTATTATAGGACTTGACTTCGTATTAGGCGATTTTGGGGTGAGTCCAAGGATTGGAGGCTGTCAGGAAGTAAGATAGTTCTATGACTGGATATCTTCATTCTTTTCTAGAAGGTGAAGAGAATGGAGTGATGGATAAAGAAGCAGCACCCATTCATATGAGCTAGGAGAGGGTGATGTTTAGTCATTTGGGGGACTTGTCTCATTTTTGTCTTGCTGCATCATGGACACAGAGTGCTTTTGTCTGATGTTGGTGATCTGTGAAATTGTTCATGTTCAACAGGAGAACTCCAAGGTCTTGCTGTGAGTTCCGGGCCAGCTCGCGGATGTCGGGGGCTGCATTTCTTTCTCTCTCCCGTCTTTTGTCCAAGATCAGATGAAGTCGGGCCCCAGGACATGAATCTATATATTCTGATCATCACCACTGCCAAGATTTTGCTGATCTGGAGGTAGCTCGGAGAAAGCTGTCTGTAATAGGGTTAGGGCTAGTCCCTCCTGCTCCTTTGGTTGCAGGATGAGTTGTTAAATCCCCTGATGTGACAGGGGTTGCACAGTGGCATTTAAGACTCTGGACAGGATGCATCAGCCAAAGGCCCCGCAGGCGGTTACCAGAAACAAGATGACGATTAGTCCTTGTAATAGACCCTGGAGACAGACAAGACTCAGGCCATGGACACATGTCCCAAAGCCCAGCTGGTCTCTTGTAGAGAACCAGATGGCTTTTTCTTTTAGCCTGATCAGAAAAATTGTTCGACTTGGGGGAGCCTGGCCATCTCAGTCAGAGGACCGTGCAACTCTTGACCTCGGGGTGGTGAGTTTGAGCCCCACGTTGGGTGTAGAGATGACTTAAATAAATAAAAGCTTAAAAAAATAAATTGGTCTTTTTGACCCGTAGTATTTATATAAGTGGAGCAAGAAGTGTTTGCTGAAGCAGGAAGTCCCCCTTGGCTAGCCAAAAGGAAATCGAAGGTCATGAGTCTGCTCATGGCAACTCTGGCTAATGAATGTAAACTGGTTTTGGGGAGGCGGGTCTCCTGGAGTAGAAACTGTGTCACTTCTGGCATCCGATAAGGTCAGAGTCAGGGTTTGGACCACCTTTTCACTATGGTGCGAAGTCCGGCTCACAGAGCGTGCCTAAGAGTCAGCTCTCCCTCCCGGGAGTTACCCACATTCACCCATATCTGCCTCTTCTTTACAGGAAAACACGGTCCACAGGCGGGGTGGTAGTCTCTAAAGTCTGAAAGTTTCTAAGAATCATCCCAAATATACTGGACAAGTGTACGTGTAGCGGGTGGATGTAAGTCTGGGGTCCGCACAGGTAGTGCTATTGTAGTGGGGCACAGACCCTACTGGGAGTGTACGTGTCATTTGGCATGAGCTAATTATATGTCCCTTGAGATGTCTCCTCAGATAACGGGAGTGGGGCTAAGCAGTTCCTGAGACCAGTGTCTCTGACGAGAACAAAGTACTGTAGCCAAGGCAAAGCCCCCATGTTGGTCCCCATTCCTGATGGGCTAGCTTTTGCTGATAATGACCTCGGCAGAAGCATTCTGTCAATATCAGGTCACTTGTTAGGTGACCAGAGTTTGGGATGGATGCCATGAGCAAAGCTTCGGAACCCGAAGGGGCCTCTAAAGGGAAATGAACCTTCTTTAGAGGTACATTTAAAGGAAGAATGATGAAATTTTTTTTCATTTTTATTTTTTAATTTTTTTTAAAGATTTTATTTATTCATTTATTTGAGAGAGTGAGAGAGAGAGAGCACATGAGAGGGGGGAAGGTCAGAGGGAGAAGCAGACTCCCCGCCGGGCAGGGAGCCCGATGCGGGACTTGATCCAGGGACTCCAGGATCATGACCTGAGCCGAAGGCAGTCACTTAACCAACTGAGCCACCCAGGCGCCCAAGAATGATGAAATTTTTGACAGCAGTTAAATTTAGAGCAGGAGCTCTGGTCTGAGGAAAACCCATCACGGAGGGTCAAAAGTCACAGGGTGAAGATCAGGGAGAGCCTACTGAGAAGCCTTGTAGTCGGTGACTGGGGAGTGTCAAATACCGTAATAGCATAATGAGAGGTAGAGTCAAGGGAAGGAAAAGGCTGCTGAAGAATCAGAAAATTAACCTTGGGGCAGAAGCTGTCCCCTTCTGTAGCCGGTGGCTTCTGGAAGGTTCCTAAGAATCCCGTTTAGTGTCCCAGTGGAATGGCCATCCGGTAGTCAGGATAAAGTGATGTGTATCTTCTAGGTTGGGGAACATAAACTTAAGTGTCAGGGCCTTGGAGTTTTATTGCTGTGTCAGTGCAAACAGTGCCTGATAAGCTCTTTTCCATGGAGGCTCAAGGACAGTTTTGAGAGAAAACCAGACCTTCTGGTTTGAGTCATGCAGAGGCTGCTCAGGTTTTTTTTTTTTTAAAGATATTTATTTATTTATTTATTTGACAGAAAGACACAGCGAGAGAGGGAACACAAGCAGGGGGAGTGGGAGAGGGAGAAGCAGGCTTCCCGCCGAGCAGGGAGCCTGACGTGGGGCTCGATCCCAGGACCCTGGGATCCTGACCTGAGCCAAAGGCAGAAGTTCAACGACTGAGCCACCCAGGCGCCCCTCAGGTGGGTGTTTTGGAAAACAGCAGCTTGGACCTGTTGGTGATAAAGCTGGAGGTGTGAGTCCCTTGCAGTAATTAGTCATATCAGCTTGTAATAGGCTAGAGCCTAGGATTGGAAATGCACTTTCTAAATGCAGGGGGCAACCCGTTATTAACTTGCTAGGAAATACCCTGTGGATCTCAGAGGGGACAGATCTTGTTGCCATCAAGGGAAATGGCAATACCACCATACCTCGGAGATAGTTCGGGTTCGGTTCTAGACCACTGCAACAAAGTGAGTCAAATGAACGTTTTGGTTTCCCAGTGCATGTAAAAGTGATGCTTACTCTATAGTGTAGTCTATGAAGTGTGCGATAGCCTTGTCTCTGAACGAATGTACACGCCTTAATTTAAAAATGCTTTATTGCTAACACATGCTAATTGTCATCTCAGCTTTCAGTGAGTTGGCGTCACTGGGCACAGATCACTATAACGAATATAATAATAATGAAAAACTTTGGAATATTACGAGAATGACCAAAATGTGGCTCAGAGACATGAAGCGAGCATAATGCTGTTGGAAAAACATACAATGCGGGGTTGCCACAAGCCTTCAGTTTGTAAAAAAAAAAATGCAATAAAACAAGGTATGCTTGGGTGCCTGGGTGGCTCAGTCGGTTAAGCATCTGCCTTTGGCTCATGTCACGATCTCAGGGTCCTGGGATCGAGTCCTGCATTGTGCTCCCCGCTCAGCAGGAAATCTGCTTCTCCCTCTCCCTCTGCCCCTCCTGTCCCCCAATCGTGCTCTCTCTTTCAAATAAATAAATAAAATCTTTAAAAAACCAAAAACCAAGGTATGCTTGTATGTTGGGCCATAGATGTTTAAGGGGTTTCTGAGAGCTTTGATAATTTGGGCTTTAGAATTCCATTAGTTGTCAGCACTTTTCCTGAATTTATGCATAAGGACAGTGCCATTCTAGAAAATAAGAATAAAAAATTATGTTCCGTGACTAGAGTTTTGCATCTGCTTCTTACTTAGAAACTGTCCAGGCATCCAAACATTACTTATCAATTAACTTAATCATTTATCAAACTGATGGTTACTAGAGGGGAGGTGGGTGGGTGGGGATGGCTTAAACAGGTGATGGGGATTAAGGAGGGCACGTGTTGTGATGAGCACCAGGTGGTGTATGGAAGTGCTGAATCACTAAATTCTAAACTTGAAACTAATATTATACTGTATGTTAAATAACTGGAATTTATTTATTTTTTAAAGATTTATTTATTTATTTGAGGGAGAAAGCACAAGTGGGAGGGACAGAGGGAGAGGGAGAGAGAATCTTAAGCTGATTCCGAGTTGAGTATGGAGCCTGACTTGGGGCTCAATCTCACGACCCTGAGCCACAATCAAGAATCCGATGCTTAGGGGCACCCGGGTGGCTCAGATGGTTAAGCGTCTGCCTTCAGCTCAGGTCATGATCCCAGGGTCCTGGGATCGAGCCCCGAAGAGGGTTCCCTGCTGAGTGGGGAGCTTGCTTCTCCTTCTCCCTCTGCCTGCTTCCCCCCCCCCCCCCCGGCTTGTGCTCTCCCGCTCTCTTGGTCAAATAAATAAATAAAATCTTAAAAAAAAAAAAAAAAAAGAATCTGACGCTTAACCAGCTGCGCCACCCAGGTGCTCTAACTAACTGGAGTTTATTTTTTTATTTTTTATTTTTTTAAGATTTTATTTATTTATTTGACAGAGAGAGAGAGCACAAGCAAGGGGAGCAGCAAGCAGAGGGAGAGGGAGAAGCAGGCTCCCCGCGGTGGAGCAGGGAGCCCGACTCGGGGCTCGATCCCAGGACCCTGGGATCATGACCTGAGCCGAAGGCAGACGCTTAACCCACTGAGCCACCCAGGCGCCCCCTAACTGGAGTTTAAATAAAAACTTGGGGAAAAAAAACCTTAATCATTTACCTAAGGTCTTAAAGTTAGGATCCAGAAATTTCAATTTTAGCTAACATGTTAAATCCTTGTGCTTTGCAGCAATTTAAGAAGTTGATAAAATTAAACTCTAAAAAATCATCATTTCATTTTATTGTTAATATATATATTTCACCCTTGAACAACAGGGATTTGAACTGTGCGGGTCCACTTAATACGTGGATTTTTTTTGATAAATACAGTACTGTAAATGTATTTTCTCTTATGATTTCTCTTAATAGCATTGTCTTTTCTCCAGCTTTAAGAATACAGTATGTAATACATAGAACATGCAAAATATGTGTTAATCAACTGTTTGTTATCAGTAAGGCTTCTGGTCAATAGTAGGTTCTTAGTAGTTATGGTTTGGGGGAATCAAATGTTATATGTGGATTTTTTTTTGTGTGTGTGGGGGTCGGTGCCCCAACCCCTGTATTGTTCAAGGGTCAACTGTACACACACACACACACACACACACGAACTAATGGAAGCAATGGTAATAATGGTAACTCATTTAAGTCATAAAACCAGTGTAGGAATTCTAGAAGGTTGAAATTTTTAACCCTGGTTTTGTCTAAACCAAAATATTGTGTTGACATTATTTTTAAATGGTAAACTAATTTTTAAGGACTCTTGGTCCCATCAAAAGCCTTTCTTTATCTTGGGATTAAGTTCTTCTTTCCTCACAACTAGAGTAACAGAGGCTGTTAGGTAAATCCATTTTTCAGTGTCCATAAAAAGACACATCATTTAATAACATTTTAAAATTATTTTATTTTATTTTTAAAGATTTTATTTATCTACGCGAGAGAGAGAGCGAGCATGCACACAAGCTGGGGGGAGGAGCAGAGGGAGAGGGAGAGAAGCAGACTCCCCGCTGAGTGCAGACCTGATGCGGGACTCCATCCCAGGACCCTGAGATCATGACCTGAGCCAAAATCAAGAGTCAGACGCTTAACCGACTGAGCCACCCAGGCTCCCCACATTTTCTTTTATTCTTTTAGACTTTTTTGGCAGTTTGTCTGGGCTAGATATTCCTAGAGTGTGCACATAACAACTGCATTTTTTTGGATCAGTTTATCTTTCAAGTTTCCCCGGTGCAAAAGAGAGGGAGAGAAACCAAAAAGTTAACAGGGAGCCAGCTTCAGACAAATATGAAATTATTGTTGTAAAAGTCTAATTATGTTCCTTCTTGAAGGACAGGGAAGAATGTATAGATATAGAAGACCCATTTTGACAAACATGAGAGAGATAGCGATAGATATTGGGATTACAGCTGGTTTAGGCAATAACCAGCCGTTGACAATTTTACCAATCTAAATAATTTTATAAAGATTATTTTATTTTATTTTTAGGTAATCTCTACACCCAATGTGGGGCTCGAACTCATGCCCAGAGATCACGTTCCACGATCCACTGACTGAGCCAGCCAGGTAGCCCACCAATCTAAATAATTTTAAAGCTATCATCCATTAATCTTGAAATATGGAAATGAAACCAACATAGTCTCCTGTGTTAAACATAAGAAGAATTTCTGTTTTAGGGGCACTTGGGTGGCTCAGTCAGTTAAGCATCCCACTCGATTTTGGCTCAGGTCATGATCTCAGGGTCGTGAGATGGAGCCCCGTGTCGGGCTCCACACTGGGTGTGGAGCCTGCTAAAGATTCTCTCTCTCCCTCTCCCGCTTCTCCTCTCCCCGCCCCCCTCTCAAAAAAAATGTTCTCTTTTAGGTCCCTGGCGCGGAGCGTCAGGGCGCAGCGGCCTCGTCCGCGCTAAGGGTTCCCGGCCACCTGCTTCTTCGCGGCCCGAGGCCGCCGCGCTCACTCCTGCTCCTCGGTCGAGGGAAGATCGTGGGTCGGAACAGCGCCATCGCCGCCGGGGTCTGCGGGGCTCTTTTCGTCGGGTACTGCATTTACTTCGACCGCGAGAGACGGAGTGACCCCAACTTCAAGAACAGGCTTCGAGAACGAAGAAAGAAACAAAAGCTTGCCAAGGAGAGAGCTGGACTTTGCAAGTTACCTGACCTTAAACATGCTGAAGCTGTTTAGAAATTCTTCCTTGAGGGGCGCCTGGGTGGCTCAGATGGTTAAGCATCTGCCTTTGGATCAGGTCATGATCCCAGGGTCCTGGGATCGAGCCCCGCATCGGGCTCCCTGCTCCGCGGGAAGCCTGCTTCTCCCTCTCCCACTCCCCCTGCTCGTGCTCTCTCTCTCTCTATCTCTGTGTCTCAAATGAATAAATAAAATCTTAAAAAAAAAAAATTCTTCCTTGAAGAAATCCAGCTTGGAGAGTTGCTAGCCCAAGGCGAATATGAGAAAGGTGTAGATGACAAATGCAGTCGCTGTGTGTGGACGGCCGCAGCAGTTGCTCCAAGCGTTACAGCAAACTCTTCCACCACCCGTGTTCCAGATGCTTCTGACCAAGCTTCCAACAATTAGTCAGAGAACTGTAAGTGCTCAGAGCTTGGCTGAAGATGATGTGGAATGAGAAAATGTCAACATAATCTCAATTAAAAATATTTTTAAAATCTTAAGTCGGAAGATGAGCAGCTCTGGGGGAAAAAGGGCAAATAGGCTTGTTATGGACTGTCCTATGCTGAAATCTACCAAAGTTAATTTTTACTTTGTGTAGATCCATTCGTCTGTTTTATTTCTTTTTCCCAGTGAAAAGTGTATTTTGATAGAAAGCTTTCCATTTTATAAATACACTATGAGTTACAAAATATCATGGATTTATTTTATTCCTAAAACGTGCAATTAAAGTGTGTACATATAAAATCACATTACTTAGGTTGAAAATACTCAGTGCTTAGTTTTGAAAGATAGGCAGAAAAAGCATAGGAGAAAGCTGAAGAATGCACGTTTTTTTTAAGCTAGTACATTCGCTCTACATAAAAGAATTGGATGGAAACTATCAAAACTGAGCATTGGGCGCCTGGGTGGCTCAGTTGGTTAAGCGACTGCCTTCGGCTCAGGTCATGATCCTGGAGTCCCTGGATCGAGTCCCACATCGGGCTCCCTGCTCAGCAGGGAGTCTGCTTCTCCCTCTGACCCTCCTCCCTCTCATGCTCTCTGTCTCTCATTCTCTTTCTCGCAAATAAATAAAATCTTAAAAAAAAAAAATTAAAAACAAAAAAAACAAAAAAAACTGAGCATTAAAATCTTTTGAGAGATTACTTTTTTCCATTTAATCTCTTAAATATGTGAGATGTGCTGCTGTGTTGTATTAATTCACCCCCTCCCTGTGTATTTGTCTTGAAATGTTTAGTTTTAAATCGGTGGGCTTAATGTGGTCTGGATATTTATCTCCTTGTATTTTAGATGTATGTAGTTGCAAATAGCACCGGGAATTAGATCTATGTACATCCTTAATCTAGCCATGTGAGCTTACCAATTATTGTCTGCCCTCTTTTCTCACTTAAAAAATGAGGGAATTGGTCTCCTAATTCAGAGAAGTGTCCCTTTCAGCTTTTGGTTCTGTTTAGCATCTTCAAATCCACCTTCCGAGGGATATGTTTGTTTGGACAACCAGGCCTTGCATTTTTTATACTCTGAAGTTTGCATGCTTGCCTGACTTAGTATTTCTGAATTGATCCCCTGCCCTCTTTTTTTTTTTTTTTAAAGATCTAAGTTGTGTTGATTTTCACTGAAATCATATGGTTCTGTCATTACTCTTGTAAATCTGAAACTTAACCTTTGGGGTAATTGGGATGATAAGCTTGTAAAATGTTTGTTCCCTTTTGCTTTTATCTTCAGTGTATCTCTTTAATTCTCTTTCAATCTGATTCATTTATCTTGTTATGGTGAGAATAAGGTGTAACCTTGTGGCTGAAGACTTGCAAAGAATGGAGGTGTTCTCAAAATAGTGACATGTTATCTGCAGTCACAGATTGAACGTTAGGTCTGAGAATAAAGATCCTTGATGTGTAAAAAAAAAAAATTTCTCTTTTAGACACAACAATCTCCCCATGAAGGTGTCTTCCCTTTTTGTTCTAAGGTGCCCCTTAAATCAAGTCTTTTTCATGTCAAAAATTCCCCAACGTGGCCATGGTAATTTGAAATTGACCCTAGAGAAATTATGCCAGGTAGAGAACATGATACTAGGAAAATATGAAGGAAGCAGGGGTTTGAGTTGCAGGTTTGGATCCAGAACACCCCATGAGAACTTCCAGGGGCCATAAAGATGGTGCTTGTGCAATCTTGTGTCTCTAGAGCCGGGCTGAAGGCCAACCATTCACCATCAGAGGCTGCATAAAACCTCCTGATTCTGAGCCCATGTAACAAAGTTCTTAGGGACACAAAGACATCACTGAAGGAGTTCTTTTAAGGTTTTTTTTTTTTTTTTCAAAGATTTATTTATTTATTTGAGAGAGAGAGAGTGGGAGGAGGAGCAGAGGCAGAGGGAGAGAGAGAATCTCAAGCGGACTCCATGTTGAGCTAGGAGCCCCACGTGGGGCTCAATCCCACGACCCTGAGATCATGGGAGCAAAATGGCTGGATCTTATGTAGGTGTATACTTAACTTTGTAGAAAGCTTCCAAGCTGTTTTCGCAAGTGGTTGTGTCATTTTACATCCCCACCACCCTAGTATCAGAGTTCCAGTTCCTGGATGTCCTCACCATCACTTGGTATGGTGAGTCTTTTAAATCTTAGCCATTCTAATAGGTATGTAGTGGTTTCTCACTGTGGCTTTAATTTGCATTTCCCTAATGACTAATGGTGTTGAGCCTCTTCTCATGTATTTGCCATTCATGTATCTGCACCAAAGTGGCTGTTGAAATTGCTCATTTTAAAAAATTAGGTTATTTTCTTGTTATTATGTTGTGAGGATTCTTGACATATATTGGATACCAGTCCTTTATCAGATAAATGATTTGCAAGTCTTTTTTCCCAGTTTGTGACTTTTCTTTTCATCCTACTAAGAGTGTCTTTCAAAAAGTAGCAGTTTTGGGGCGCCTGGGTGGCTCAGTCAGTTAAGCGTCTGCCTTCGGCTCAGGTCATGATCTCAGGGTCCTGGGATGGAGCCCCACATCGGGCTCCCTGCTCCGCGGGAAGCCTGCTTCTCCCTTTCCCACTCCCCCTGCTAGTGTTCCCTCTCTCTCTGTGTATCTCTCTGTCAAATAAATAAATAAAATCTAAAAAAAAAAGTAGCCATTTTAATTTTAATGAAGTCCAACTTACCAATGTTCTTTTATGGAAGTGCTCTTGGTGGCATATCGAAGAAATCTTTGCCCAACCAAGGTCCTAAAGGTTTTCTATGTTTTGTCTAGAAGCTTTATGGTTTTAGATTTTAAATTTAGGTCTTTGACCCATTTTTTTTTAAGAGAGGGAGGGGGGAGGGGCATAGGGAAAGGGAGAGAGAGAATCTTAAGCAGGCTCCATGCCCAGCTCCGCATCAGGGCTCGATCTCACAAGCCTGAGATCATGACCTGAGCTGAAATCAAGAGTCAGATGCCTAACCGACTGAGCCACCCAGGCGCCCAGGTCTTTGACCCATTTTAAAATTAATTTTATATATGGTGGGATGTATGGAGTGAAGGTCTTCTATTTTTCACTATATGGATGTCCAATTGTTCCAGTACCCTTTTTGGGAAGAGGATTTTTTTTTAAGATTTTATTTATTTATTTGCCAGAGAGAGAGAGAGAGAGGGAGAGAGGGAGAGCACAAGCAGGGAGAGTGGCAGGCAGAGGGAGAAGCAGGCTCCCCGCTGAGCAAGGAGCCCGATGAGGGGCTTGATCCCAGGACCCTGGGATCATGACCCGACCCGAAGGCAGACGCTTAACCGACTGAGCCACCCAGGCTTCCCAAGGGAAGAGGATTTTTGAAGACAATCTTTTCACTAAATTGCTGAAATTTTTGTTGAAAATCAGTTGTGCGTATATGTGTGGGTCTACCTCTGAATTCATTCTATTCCATTGATCTATATGTCTATCTCTACACCAATTACCACACTTTTTTGATTACCATTTCAAGAATGAAATAAGGTAGTATCAGTCTTTTAGCTTCATTCCTTTTGTTCTGTTTTTTGCCAAGCCTAGGTCCTTTGCCCTTTCTTTTTTTTTTTTTTTTTAAAGATTTTACTTATTTATTTGACAGAAAGAGAGGGAGAGAGAGCACAAGCAGGAGAGCAGCAGAGGGAGAGGGAGAAGCAGACTCCCAGCTGAGCAGGGAGCCTGATGCAGGGCTCGATCCCAGGACCCTGGGATCATGACCTGAGCCAAAGGCAGACGCTTAACTGACTGAGCCACCCAGGCACCCCATCCTTTGCACTTTCATATGAATTTTAAATTCGGTTTGTCAATTCCCACCTCAAGAAGTTGGTGTGATTTTGATTGGAATTGCATTGACCAACGTGGGGATAACTGACATCTTAATATTGAGCCTTCTGATCCATGCACATGGTATATCTCTGCATTTATTTAGGTCTTCTGTTTCTCTCAGAAATGTTTTATTGGTGCCATTGTACAGGTCTTTCATATCTTTTGTCAGATTTATACCTAAGAATTTCACATTTTTTGATACTATCATAAATGGTATTATTTTTAAAATTTGATTGTTCCTTGCTAGTATATAAAATACAATAGAGTTTTGTAAATTGACCTTTTATCCTGCAGGCTTGCTAGACTCACTTATTAGTTCTGGTAGCTTTTTTTTGGTAGATTCCGTTTGATTTTCTATACAGGTAATCATGTCATCTGAAAACAAAGAGAGTTATATTTCTTCCTTTCTAATCAGGATGCTTTCGTGTCTTTTTCTTGCTTTATTGTACTGGCTAGAAATTCTAGTATAATGTTGAAGAGAAGCAGTAACATTCTTGTCTTATTCCTGATCTTAGGGGGAAAGCATTAAGTCTTTCACCATTAAATATGATGTTAGCCGTAGGTTTTTCATAGGTATCTTTTATCAGTTTCAGGAAGTTCCCTTCTATTCTTAGTTTGCTAAGCATTATTATCAGGAATAGATACTGGATTTTGTCAAATGATTTTTGTGTATCTTTAAGATGTGATGAATTATATTGGTTGTTTTTTGAATATTAAATCAACCTTTCACTTCTGGGATAAATCTCACTTGGTCATTGCTATGGACTGAATGTTTATGTCCCCCCAGATTCATATGTTGAAGTCCTAGCCCCCAGTGTTATGGTATTTGGAGGTGGGGCCTTTGGGAGATAATTAGCTTTAGATTAGGCCATGGGTGGGACCCTCATGATGGGGTTCATGCCCTTATAAGAGGAAAAGATCTCTCTCTCTCTCTCTCTGTGAGTATGCACCAAGGAAAGGCCACGTGAGAACATAGTGAGAAGGAAGTGGGCCCTCACCAGACAGGAGTCTGATGGCACCTTGATCTTGGACTTTCCAGCTTCCAGATAGTGAGAAATAGATTTCTGTTGTTCTAGCCAGCCAGTCTATAGTGTGTTAAAGCAGCCCAAGCTAAGACGGTCTTAATGTATTATTTTTTTGGTATGTTATTGGATTCAATTTGTTGAAGTTCTAAGAATTTTTGCATCTACTTTTATGAAGGATATTGGTCCGTAGTTTTCTAATTACGTCTGTGTGGGTCTGGTATCAGGGTAATGCTGGCCTCATGGAATGAGTTGAGAACTATTCTCCCCTGTTCAGTTTTTGGGAAGTTTGTGTAGAATTGGTACTATTTGTTCCTTAAATGTCTGTTAGAATTTGCCAGTGAAGTCATTTGGGCCCGGAGTTTTCTTCATAAGAAAGCTTTTAACTCTAATGTATTTAAGAATAAAAGGGTTTCAGGTTATCTATTTTTTTCTAGAATGTGCACTGTTAGTTTGTCTTTGAGAGACTGTGTCCATTTCATCTTTGTTGTTGAATTTACTGGCATAAGTTTGTTAATAATATTCCCTTATTATCCTTCTAATATCTGTAGAATCTGTGGCAATGTTATTTTTCTCATTCCTAAAATTGGTTAATTGGCTTTTTCTTCTTTCCTGATGAGTCTCACTAGAGGTTTATCAATTTTATTTTACTTATCTTCTCAAAGATCCAGCTTTTGGTTTCAATGATTTTCTTTTTCCTGTTTCACTGATTTCAGCTCTGACCTTTATTACTTCCTTTCTTCTGTTTTGGATTTCATTTCCTGTTCTTTTTAGTTTTCTTAAGATGAAAGGTACAGTCACTGACTTAGACCCTTTTTTCCTAATTTTAGTACATGTGCTGCCGAAGCGAGCACGAGGTTCTTTTCTTCTAAAGTAGGCATTTTGTGCTATAAAATTTCCACAAGGTACTGCTTTAGCGCCATCCCACAAATTACATGTGTTTTCTTTTTAATTGGGTTCAAAATACTTTTTAATTTCCTATTTCAGTTCTTTGATTCGTGTGTTATTTAGAAGTTTGTTTAGTGTCCAATGATTGCATTTTCCAGAGGTGTTTCTGTTACTGATTTCTAATTTCACTCCATTGTGGTCAGAGAACCATACTTTGACTTGAAACTTTTTAAATTTATTAAGACCTGTTTAATAGCCTATCTTGGTAAGTGTTCATTTGCATTTGAAAAGGATGTGCATTCTGCTCTTGTGGGATGGAATGGCAAATGTCAATTAAATCTGGATGGCTGATAGTTTTGTTCAAATCTTCTATGTTTTTTTTTTTTTTTAAGATTTTATTTATTTATTTGAGAGAGAGAGAGAGCACGAGGCGGTGAGGGGCAGAGGGAGAGGGACAAGTAGACTCCCCGCGGAGCAGGGAGCCCGATGCGGGGCTCGATCCCAGGACCCCGGGACCATGACTTGAGCCGAAGGCAGACGCTTAACGACTGAGCCATCCAGGCGCCCCTCAAATCTTTTATGTTCTTACTGATTTTCTGTGTACTTGTTCTATTAATTATAGACAAACTATAGTTGTTGGTTTATTCATTTTCCCTTGCAGTGCTATCATTTTCTCCTTAATGTATTTTGAAGCTGTGTTATGAGGTGCGTGAACACCTAGGCTTTTTATGTTCTCTTGATGAATTTGCCTTTGTATGGTATTGATAGAACCACTCCGCCTTTCTATTGGTTAGTGTTAGCATGGTATCTTTTACCATCCTCTTAGTTTTAGCTTATTTGTATCTCTATATTTAGAAGTGGGTTTCTTCTAGGCAGCATCGAGTTGCATTCTTTAATCCCCAAGTTCTGCTCAGGTGTCTGGGATCTTCAAGAACTTTCTAACTCTCCAAGCTACCCATTTCCTTGTAGGAGGTTCTGGTAAGTAGAGCATCGTTCCTTATGATGAGCCCCACCTGCCTTCTTTCACCTCCCCACTGGGGTAACACTCGGAGAATTATTTCCACTTCCTCCCAACAGTTTTTCAGACAACAGGGGCATCCAAACCTCTGGCCACTACTCAGGCAGTGCCGGATCCAGCCACAGTGGATCCATCAGACCCACAGAAGATCACCTCACGGCTGCCTGAGAAGTACCAAAGGGCTCCCTTGGAAAAAGCATGGGGGGGCAGCAAATAGAAAACGCATTTCTGCAGGGGAGGATCTCATTGATAGGAAAAAACCCCACTTATTTTCCATTTCCAGAAAGTGTGTCCACCAGGAGAGAAAGCCTCGGTGCAACCTCGAGTGGTCAGCCACAGCCCAGGTGGGCCCTCTGGGAGGGCGGAACGCGCCTCTGAAAGAGCGAGGAGCAGTTGCTCTACGTCTAGTATATTCGTTTCCTATTTCTGCTGCTGCAAAGTAGCACCCATTTGGTGGCTTAAACACCAAACAGATTTATTCTCTTATAGTTCTGTTTGTCAGAAGTCTAAAATCATGGCGTAGGCAGGGCTAGGACCTTAGGAGAGAATTCCTTTCCTGTCCTTTCTCGGTTTCTAGAGGCCACCTGCATCCTTTGGCTCATGGCCTTTCTCAGCATCGCTGCAACCACCTGCTTCCACTGTCACATCGCCTACTGCTACCGAGCCTGCTGCGGATCCTGCCGCCTCGCTCTCATAATTACCCTCGCGTTTCTACTGGTTGGTCCCGCCTGCATCGTCAGGGATCATCTCCCCACCTCAGGTCCTTCAGCTTAGTTTTATCTGCAAAGTCCCTTTACCGTGCAAGGTAGCACAGTCGCAGGTCTTAGGGACGAGGCTGTGGGCATCTTTGGGGGCCATTGTTTCGCCGACCACGCTTAGTTACAGGGTAGACCAGCTTTGCAGAAGGCAAGTCCCCCAGGTCCTCGCTCCCCCGTGAGACCCGTCCCGTCCAGATTGGTGTGAATTCTCTTGCTCTTTGGACGGGAGCCTCTGAACTGTGTGCCTTTGTGTCAGATGACGAGTTCTGGTGCTATCATCTCTGTCCAGGGTGGCAAGGACCAAGGGTACAGAACTCCTGGGGTTCAACCCTAACTTGGGTGGCTTTCTTCAGGGAGAAGCAGAGCAGGGACACTTAGAGAAGGGCCTTGGGGCATAGAGTCAAGCAAAGTGGCCAAGGGTAAGAGGTGTAGAGGCGACCTCACGGGTTCCAGCCCCAAGCCTGCTGTGTACTAGCTGTGGAGGCTTGAATAACCTGTCTTGACTGTCTGGCCCGTTTTTACATGTGTCACACAGAGCTCGTAGTGTCACCTTCGTATGGTTGTCATGAGAACTAAATAGAAGGTGGTTCCCGTAAAAGGGCTCAAGAGTGAGGGCTCAGTGAATGTTGCCATTCTTACTATGTGAAGGCTTGACTGGTTCCAAACAAGTTTCGGGGACCGTCCTACGCAGGGTTTTGGTCTCGGTTGGCTTCCCTAAGGGACCTAAGTAGTTGTCTTGAAAGCGCCCTTTAGCCAGCTCTTCGCCAGTGTACTTCCCAGCCCATCTTTGAGGACGGGGCGGCCGGGGTGGGGGTGGGGGGGACAAGGACCCTGGCACGGATTCTGCCCCTAAGACGCAGGCGGCCCCCGTTTGGTCTTGTTCATTGGTGTCCCGGGCTGATGTGAAGCCGGAGTTTAGCGTGTAACGTGCTCTCCCCTGAGCAGCTCAAAGATCGGAAGCGCTAACCGCCCAAGCGGGAGGGTCTTTCTCTCTTGAAGCTGAGGGGATTATGTCAACGAGGTGCTAATTTTCAAAATGTCAGCAACTCTTAGCTCGAAGTTTCCTCGTCATGTGGAAACGATGAGACCCATGTCCCTGTGTGATTTACAGAAGCGATACTCTCGAAGCTCATGCGGACTGGAGGGTGGGGCTGCAGGTGGTTTCCACGCTGAGGTCACTTGCTGTAACGGGTGCAGCTTCATCAGCCCAGCTCCCCCTCTCCAGCTGGGTTCCAGCAAATCGGCAAGGTGGCGCGGGAGGTGCAGTGAGGGGAGGGGACGGAGACTGAGAGCTTAGGGTGTCCGCCCAAACCCGTCTTAACCAGAGGAGAAATGCTCGCTGCTCCGACAGGTTATCTAGATGATTCATAGATTTAGGGACCTTCAGGCGGAACAACTCATCATGACCGAACAGGGCCGGGGACACCAGTCTGGGTCTGGAGCCGCCCCCACCTCAACTCACTTCAAGGACAGCCATCCTCACAGCTTCAGGCCATCCGATTATTTCCAATCCCCGAAGGAACACAGGAACACGAACTGAATTCACAGAAGCCTCCTTTAAAAACAGTGCTGAGGGTCACAGAGCTCCCTGCGAAGGAGAGACCGTCTCAGGGCACGCCTTTATCAGCTCAAAGTGATTTTGTAAAAAAAAAACACACGGTTGCTGCTTTCCATAAAACTTGAAAAGAGTTGAATTAATGCTGTGAAAATCTAATACATGTTTATTATGAATAAGATACATTTCTGGAAAATATCACATGAAAGTTACTCAGTGGTAAGGTTTTACTCCTATCAAGTGCTTTTTCTCAATTCTTAAGGGTCAGCAAACATGCTGAGGATTGTAAAGCCCAGGAGGGGAAAAAAAAAAAACCCCAGGGCTATGCATCGTCTGGTTTATTCTCTGAATTTCAGTTTCTTCAACACAAAGACAAAGGTTTCATCTCCCACTGGCAATATAGACATTGGAATAAAGCCAAAGCTTGGGGCGCCTGGGGGGCTCAGTTGTTGAGCGTCTGCTTTCGGCTCAGGTCATGATCCCAGGGTCCTGGGATGGAGCCCCGGCATCGGGCTCCCTGCTCAGCGGGGAGTCTGCTTCTCCCTCTGCACCGCCCCCCCAAATAAATAAAATCTTAAAAAAAACCCGCAAAGCTTTTGTTGGGTACAACAGGGTATGTTTATAGTTTCAGTTCTCCAACATCTTAGCTAACAATGTACTGAATCAAAAGAGTTAGCCATTAATGAGAGAGGGAGGGAGAGGGAGAGAGGGGAAGGGGGGGAGAGGGAGGGAGAGAGAGAGAGGGAGGGTGGGGAGGGGGGAGCGAAAGAAGGGGGAGAAAAACAACCTAAGCTATTAACTATCTTCACTACCGATCTACCCAATGACCTTTGGTAAGTGCATTTCTCAAACGTATGTTTGAGAAAATGTTTATAATGCCCTCAGAGTCCCCCCACGACACTGCAAAACCCGTACCACAGTAACACACTCACATGACTCCAGATAGAATGACTATTGTAAAGAGTGTATGTTTAAGTGATGCCCGCTCTAAGTCTTTTGGACTTTGTGACTTTAGATAGGATCCATTTCCTTGGTGATTTTAAATGATGAGCCTAAGGTTTTGTCTTACTAGCCTGATGAAATCATGATTTGGGGATAGAGTCCAAGGCCCCAGAGTTCTCTTTGGTCCCTGGTATTGACATGAATCATGAATCTGTGCTGCTAAACATTCAATTCCTCCTCCTCCCCCCTCCCCCGCTCTGTCCTTTCCCCCCACCATCTGTGTTGCTTAATGAATAAGATTTTTAAATATAAAAGGAACATATGTAAGATTTTCTAAAACCCATATGCCAAATTAAGAAATGATCACACTGACAGCAGTTAGCAGTTTTCATAATTTAATGAAAAAGTATTGGTAAAAAGGTGACATTTGAAAAAAGACTGAGTTTATCTTGGAAAACTGGACTATATAAGACAAAATGAAAAAAATTAACAAAAGAAGGTTAAGAGGTAATACTTCAAACAACAGCAAAATGTAGCAAATACATTTTGGGGCAATTGAAATTTACACAACTGAAGGCTCCTTCATTTACTTAGGAAAATCCTGTAAAAATATTACAACTATATTTCCCTGACTGAAATGATTTTAGTCAATCCTCTCCCAATGGCATTACATATGGAATTTGGCTGAAGCACTTTTTCAATGTTTGCTTTTCCTCGCACTCACTCAGAATCAAAAGGCATGAAAGGACACAGGCTGTGGTACTGGCCTTGAACAGAAGGAGTTTAGAACACAGCTCCATTATAAATTTCATTCCCAGGAAGGTGTCAAATTCATATCCACCCCAGCAGAACTCAGAGAAAAAGCACAGGAACCTAGTGCATACAGACGGGAAACAGTCTCCCTCATTTGGCGAATTCATTGCTGTTTCCATCCAAGCAGAACACGGGGTGCCTACCACACATGCTACGGCGTGTTCACACACGTACACGGGCAGAGAAGAAACATCGTCAAGGTGTGGCCAAAGGGGAGGCAAAATGCAGACGTTTTCCAAAAAGGAGGAACAAAGCAAAAGCCACGGAACCCACGAACAAGGCTGCAGGAACGGAAGCGGGGAGAGGAGCAGGGCTGTGTTCCCCACGTTGGCGGAAAGCGGAGGAGCCCGGGGCTGCCGGGCCGCCTACCGCAGCGGGGCTGTTGGTTCACCAGCAAGCAACGTTAAAAATCTAAAAATGGCCTCTTTTGTCTGAAAACTCCCACTACACTTTCCCAAACTAGAAGAAAGAGAATATTAATTTAAGGCTAAGAAGAAAAGAGAGCAGAGAACTATAGTCAGCTTCACATTTTAAAAACTGTAACATTTCCCCCTTCTTTAAATGGGAAGCAGACATGTTTTATCCCCCCCCACACACACATGTAATTATTCTCTTCCTCCCAGAAATCAGTCAAAGCTGATAGTTTGGGAACAGGGTATAAGCAACTTCTGAAAAATGGCTCCAGCCTTTTTGTTTGGGAAACTGCCTCGGATTCAAAGTTGGTACAAAGCTAAATTATATCCATGTGTTAAACACACGCTTTCAAATTCTGTTTGACGATAAAAATCTGTTTCAAAATTAAAGCAGGTAAGAATACTTAACCTCTGTGCATTTTACTATATTTTAATTATACCTCAATAAAAATTTTATAAACATTAAAGCAGGTATACAAAAACTGTCAGCCAAACTTATTTAAGTCAAACTGATTTGAAAACAATAACACAAAAACCCTGACCTGGTACAAATCCCCCAGAATTGGTCTCACTTTGGGAAAGGCTCTGGGATCCTTCACAAATGCCTAAGTTGCAAGAATCAGAGCACTTTCCTTGGAAGTAGTACTTTTTTTGTACCTTTGTAAACACTATCCACAAGTTAGCCTTTTATGCTTGTTAGACGGGTGAAGTAGTTACAAGTGCGTCCCCAACAAGCAAGTCTAGGAACAGGCACTGGACACTCAGAAGCATTAGGAGTATTGACTCGGTAAGGTAAGATACTGCGAAAAGAGCTCAACCTTGTGCGGAGCAAAGGAAGAGGGTAGTGAGTCTGACAGTATCTGAGATGTCGGTCCCTGGTCTCTCCCCGCAGCGGGTTCCCAGGTACCAGTGGAGTTAGAAACTGCCTACAGACAGGGGCTCTGGGAGTCACAGGCTGTAGCTTCAAAAGATAAGTAGTTTTAGTGTCTGATAATCATGGTCTCTTGCAAATCCGTGAAGGACGCAAGGACTCTTAATACGTATGTGCGTCAATGTGTTTATGTGACTGGAGAGCTGTCCCCAAGTATTTACTGAGCAAGTACTCTAGGCCCAGCCGTTCTCAACAGCCTCTGGCAGGAAAACTTCTGGATAATCTGCAATTCTTATAATGTGCTTGTGAAAACTAGACTTGAAACTGTTTCAAAAGCTGCAAGCCAATTTACTGTGGAAACATTTTATTCTTTTCACTACAATTCCTCCTGACATATGCTAGAATCCTTTTGGTGTGGGGGTTTCCCCCAATGGATGGGGCAAAGGCAAAGATTACGCTACTCTTGGAGGTTGCTGATCACCTCTGCATCGAGCTGTGGGAAAGGGGATGTGTCTTGCTTTTGCCATGGCAATCCCGTCGAGAGTCATGGGGAGGATTTTCCCTGTCTGAGCTAACTCTCCTTACCCTGACTTTCTCTTTATTCCCATCACTCTCTGCCTCTGAATCACTCAGCTCCAAATCTGGGCAATACCCATCGTTTTCCTGATAGGGAGCTCTCCCTGCAGACCGCCTGACAAGCTGCTTGCCCCAGAGCTGCTCCTTGGGGTTAATATTCTTGGTTGGCTTTGCACAGCACTGGAGGTCCTCTGCGGTCCTCACCCACCTGCTGGTGGCCTCCTTGAAGGACCTGCTAAAGTGTTCCACAGTAGATTTTCTAAAGGTGCCCTGACTGGCCAAGTGGGAGCTGAGCATGGACTCCTGGTCACAGAACATCGCACTCGAGCTGTCTTTTTGGGTGACATCTCCAGACCAGCTGCCCTCCAGGCCGTTGGATCTGGCAAGCTTGGAGGTAGGCTGACTTTTCCCGTTCCCCATGGAAGACTGTCCATGCAGGGCAGCCTGAAGGACCAGAGGCTTCCCCAGCGACTGCCCGTGATAGAACTCTGGAGATGGGGCGCTCCAAGCAGGACTGGGATCCTTCGCTTCGCTCCTAGAGTGGCCGAGACTGGCCAGCACACGGTTATTTTTGCTCTCCAGTGGGTGTCGTGGGTACGGTCTCATTCTCGTTTCTAGTGACTCCTGAGGCACCTGCGTGCTCCTTATGCTGTGAGCAGGGGTGCTGCTAGCAGAGGACAGGGCTCCGGGCTCAGGCTCTGCAGGGCTGTCTCGGCAGTCTTCTGGCGCTGATTTGGGCATTTTTAACTTTAAGGTAATTCTTGGTGGTGGGTAAAACAGTGAGTTTTCTAGTGCATTTGTCAAAGGAAGTCCTGAAAGCAAAAAGAAAGCTTGCTGTTCACACCCGATTGAAAGAACGGCGCGCGCTTACCGCAGCACAGAGGGAGCACCGAGCCGCTCCTGCGCGTGTCTGACAAGCCCCGGGCTCGCTCTGGGTGTGCGTCGGGGCACGGAAGCTGGGGCGGGCCGGATGGGAGGTGCGGCGGGGGTACCACCGGGGGAAACTCAGCGATGCCACCGTTCACTGTGTGGCTCTCGGCCTCCTCCCCTCTGCCCTCCCAGTGTGTAAAGTGATCCCAAAGACGAGTGCGCCACCCCCTATATCCCCAGCTCTGCCCCCTCCATTTCTGAAAGGAACATCACTAGCCGTGGTTTAGGACAGGTCTCCCTATCTGTGCGTGCACGTGTGAGTACTGTACAGCACTTGGGATGTGTCTTAAAAAGGTTTCAGACCCTACCCTCCAATCTCTTCTGTCCTTCCTAAAGCAAGACAAATAGCAACCCTCAAGGACATAGCATAGGCTCTGATGGGCGAGGAGTAGGTGGACATGTGCTTTAACCTGGCAACAGCGGAGATGGCAGTGGGTGGTTCCCGTGTATTTTATGTCCTGACTAAAATCATTTCCCGACGACGAATGGCCACCACGGAGGTGCGGGGCAGGCTGTGCGGCGGCAAGGCCAGCAGAGAAGAATCACAACAGTCCTGCCCGTGACCTGCTCTGGGCTTGGCCCGGGGGGTACTGGCAATCGGTTACCTGGTTATATCACCCTACGATCATATTTAGAACAGATCTTCCTTTCTCTATTACTTGGAGTGCTCTGAAATGAAAACAAGCACTACCGAACAACTCCTCCTTGCAGAGGGACTTGACCTTGGCCCATGAGAGGCCGGCCAGTAGGTGCCTAGGCAGCGCGTGTTCCCTGAGGGTGTGTGGTGAGTACCACCAGCTCTCATCCCCGCCAGGGGCTGCCACCTGCTGACAGCACAAGCAGTCACAGGGCTGGTTCCCACCCAGCAGAAGCCACATGGTCTCAGGGCCAATCTCCTTGGCATGCGGGGGCCCCTCCCTGCTGTCCTTTGGTTTGCCTTGTCTTGTCCGTCCCGGTGCCTTTGTGGCTGAGCAGCCCCGCTCCCGCCCGCTATACCATTCTGCTGTGACCCACGATCCCTGCAAATACCCCAGAGCCTTTGATGCCTACGTGACACCTCATTTCTGCGTGTCTCTCTTACTCTATGGCTGGCCCTTAGCTGGAGCTGGATTCTGTGCACCCTGCGTAGTGACTCCTGGCTGCCCAGGCTCTGCCACCAACCTCTGTATTAAATGAGGTACAGGGAGGTTACAAATGTCACCAAACGTGACTGTCACTGCAGCCAAGCTCCCCATGCTTAGGGCACTGTAATTATGCTCACTTGCCTCTCTCACCAAGTGGGCAGCACACCCTACAGGCAGGGACTCTGGCTGGCTGACGGCTCCGCTCTCTAGCTCAGTTCTTAGGCCACAGTAGGTACTCGACAAATATTAGTAAGGAAGAGACAGAACCCAGGTCTCCTAACTACTGGCTAGGGGTTTGTTTTAACAAATTACTGTTAAGATGAGTAACCTTGGAATTAAACGTTTTCTGGAAACTAGGATTAGATCCTATCCTACTGATTTCTAAATGAATCTGATGGTTATAGAATAATTTCATGGCTTTAACTAGTGGCCCTTGGTATCTGTCTCACACCTAGATTATCTGCCCTAAACCTGCAAGCCCCCAACCCCACCTTGAGATTTCTTGCCTCATGAGTTGACAGTGAAATGGGCCATGTTGTATCAGGGTTGGACTAGAGCAAATGAGATATTTGACAAGAATTTTAAAACATTTTTAGGTAAAACAATGGACATAAAATTTAAATTGTCAAAGTAGGATGTAACCAGAGTCTATATCAGGACATCTTTAATATAAGGTTACCTGCAGCAATTTCCTGGTTAAGAAGCTGGACTTGCAAACCGAAGATCTGTTCCTGTATTTTGTTCTGTGATAGTTTCAGCTTCTCTCGCCTGCTTATCATGTAGCACAGATTTCGGACCTGAAAGCCCAACCCACAGCAAACAGAGTTTTGTCATGTTACGTAAACCTGACAATTATAAATTGTTTAGCTAAAATGAAGACAACTAAAATCAAGCGGGGTATGGGGGTGGGTGAGGAGAGAAGTCAGAGCACAGAAGCTGCGAGAGGGCCACTCTACAGGAATTCACGTAGCACGGCAGTCAGGGGATCACGGTCCCCATATCAATCAGCAGCACAAGCAAGACGCTCCTGAGCCGCCTTGTGGAACCTCCTGTCCCTGTGGTGTGATGGGCCCAGTGTTCATCTGCACAGCCGAGCTGGGAAGACAGGGTGAGGATTGAACATTTCGGCCTTCCCTTCAGATCCCTGAATAAAACAATGGTGATGCCGGGTCCAGTACAATTTTCTAATGAGTGCTGGACCAGCAGGATAAATGTCTGCTGGGAAGACTGAAAGTGGCTTTTTTGCTTACACCTCCAGCTCGGCCAAATCTCCACAGTCACAAGGGGGCAATCCTCATGCTCCCATACTCCCTGCCCCACCTAGACAAATCACCCCACCTTTCTGGGCCCCAGTTTATTCATCTGTAAATAGGGCTAACAATAGTACTTTCTTCATTGGCATGTTGGGATTAAATGAGTTAATATTTATGAAATGCTTAGAACAGTGTTGCCACATAGTAAGTGCTATAGATGTGTGAGTTCAATTTTACAAAGTGAGCCAAATCTATTCCCTTCCAAATTCTGGTAGCAGAGAGAAAAACAAGCCATCTCTATAATTATACTTGATTATAAAATTCTCTAGGGTAAACACAGGGCCTAACTTATCTTTGAATAAGTGAGTTAAATGGAATTATCTGGTGTAGAGTATCAACCAGAGGCGATTTTGACCCCCCAGGAGGCATTCTGGTAATCTGGAACCATTTTTGGTTGGCACAGCTGGGTATGTTGGGCGGGTATTTGTTGGGGGCAGGTAGAGGCCAGGGATGCCGCTAAACATCTTACAGTATCCCCCACAACAAGAGACAGTCCCCTCCAACAAAGAACTATCCAGCCAGAATGTCGGTAGTGCTGAGCCTGAGAAACTCTGATCTAGTTCTTCCCTCAACAAAATTCATTCTCTCTTCAGTCCATAGTCTCATGTGTCAGTAAAATACAGCTGAGCCAATTTAGGCTCAACAGTGAATAAAAAGTAAACCAAATGAGAATTTATTTCAGATTTAAGGTTCCTACAGCATATAAGTGAGGGTTCTCTAATTCCCTTGAAAGTGCCTGTCAAAAGTTTAAACAGAGTCTAATGTTTGGGGCCACCGTGCAATGAGAAGATAAGCAAGGACACAGAAGCCCACACTATAAATGAGTTGGCCTTTAGAAAACAACAAACTGGAAGCAGGGCCTCCATTTCTATGCAGACCGAGACCTAAACAGTAGCCACAGCTGATCACCTTACCCTCTCTAGGTCTTGCCGTAGATGCATAAACATTCTCATGCGAGTGTGAATACTCTCCTCTTTTGGCTGCACCAGGCCGTTTTCTTCATCCTGCTTCGGAGGAAATAACGGTTTATTGAAGTTACTTTTCCGCTTCAGTTTCCAGTAGTTATAGATAAAGTCCACGGCTAGTGTGGGCAGCCCCAGCTCTGTGGCCACATCTTCCACGCGGACCAGGGAATAGAACTCCTCCTCCAGCTCCCGAAGCTTCTGTGCCCGCAGGCCGGTTTTCTCACTTTTGGCCTGGCTCTGCTCTGTAGCCCTGTGTAGGGGGTACTCAGCCTCCCCGAGTTTCTGCCTATTTTGGCTGTGCTTGAGGCAGTAAGACTTGAACTTCACTTCATCGCCCTCATCGAGGATGGTCTTCATCTCTAGGCTGTGCTCAAAGGCACAGGTGACGTGGAAGGCAGTGATGCAGCTTTTCACAGAGCACTGTAGGAAGAAAAGATGTGTTAAGGCAGCAGGGCTGGGGGACGGAGAGGGAAACCCTATATCCCTCACGGGAAGCAAAGGAAAGGCACGGAGAGAACTGGTCCTAAATTGACCATGACAGATGCTTTACAAGTAACCCAGGAAATTTGCTTTATAGAAAACCGAAAGAACAGAGGGAAAAAAAAAAAAGTTCAAACTCCCCTTTCAGGTTTTAGCTCAAGCACTCAGATTTTCTGAGAAGTCTTCCTTGACCCCTCTGAGGAGTCATGCTGTACCTTCTCTGTGTCCCCCACATCACCTTATTATGTGCTTCCATAATGATACTTTTCACACTGTACCTAGAGTATAGTAAATGTCAAATCCCTGGCTAGAGCTCTTAAAGACAGAAGCTGTGCCATTCATTTTTGCATTGCTATCAACTTTTGAACAAGCAGGTGCTCAAGAAATGCTTCTTAAAAAAAAAAATGCTTCTAAAGAAACAAAAGAAAAAACAAAGTCAGTATTATTGCCAGAGTATCTACTGGTTCTGAAAAGGCCACAGGCTCTCCAATATCTAAGTAACCTAACTTCTTGAAATTGTTCTTACATAGGGGTGCTGTCCAACATGGAAGCCAACTAGCCAAAAGTAGCTATTTAAACTTAAATTAATTAAAATTATATACAATTAAAAATTCAATTCCTTAGTCACACTAGCCACATTTCAACCATACTGGACAGCACAAATTTCCATCACTGCAGAAAGTTCTATGGGAAACTAGGGCTACAGACAACCTGAGATTAAGTTTATAACATTCTGCCATTCATAGATGCAACACCTTTGTTAAGTAGCATGCACTGAGGGTTCATTTACAGAGTGGCAGAGTAGGAAGAAGCCGGCCCAGGACTGCCGTACTCCTAAGCTTCACTTAGTCTCAATTACCATGTGTTCTGGTTACAATGCTACAGCTTTCCTTCCAAGGATTTTAAATGCTTGGGTGCATGTATATGCTTACACAGAGGAGGGAGAGAAAGCAATGGAGGATTTGTTTCTAAAAATAGTGGGAATTCCCATGGTGAAAGCCAAGTCTCAACTCTTTCGGAAGCCTGCATCTGGGCGGCAGACTGCTCAATTACCTGTATGTTGGGTTTTTGATAACTACAAATAGGGAATGACCTTGGGCACGAATAAAGACTAAAAAAATGCAAACCCTGACAAGTTTCCTTATAATAGATGGAGAAATTCAACACCTAAGATAATACTGGTAACCATCAAAGCTTTAATGGGGACAGATTCCATTTCGGCTAATTTTACAGGATAAAGAATTCCAGAGATGAAATATAATTCTAAGATCATCTTATCCAGCTCCACATTTATTACTGCTTGTCCTTCCCTCTAGAGTACCTGATGTTCTACCTCCACTGCCCCGCCCCCCCCCCAACTCCTTCCACTTTTCAAGTAAGTGATAATCTAGCCACTTAAACTGCATTCCTGAGACAGCCCACCCCAGCTTTGGACAGCTCTACTGGAAAAGTTTGTTACCTTACACTGAAATCTGTATCCTTAAAATGTCCATGTATTTGAAAAACCTCATGAAAATGATGATAACGAAAGCCAAAAATGTACTTTTATTTGGGCACCTTTTGTTATCACTTGGCTAAGAAACTAGCCAGTCATTTAGAGAACATATCATAGCAAGAGGCATTCTTTAGCAAAAGATTAAAAGTGTTGGGCATAGTGCTCTTTCGCTGTTTAGTAACTGATAAAAATATGGGAAGAGAAAGCAAAAGGACTGTCTCCTATTCAAGGGGATGAATGTGTGACATAAAACTATTACTGATAGGAAGCTAGGGGTGCCTGGGTGGCTCAGTCAGTTAAGCATCTGCCTTCAGCTCAGGTCATGATCCCAGGGTCCTGGGATCGAGCCTCACATCGGTCTCCCTGCTTGGTGGGGGAGTCTGCTTCTCCCTCTCCCACTGCCTCCTCCCTCCGCTCATGCTCTGTCTCTCTCCCTCTCTCAAAGAAATAAAATCTTTAAAAAAGGAAGCTAAAAAGGGGGGCCTGGGTGGCTCAGTCATTAAGTGTCTGCCTTTGGCTCAGGTCATGATCCCAGGGTCCTGGGATCGAGCCCCGCATTGGGCTCCCTGCTCGGCGGGAAGTCTGCTTATCCTTCTGACCCTCCCCCCTCTTGTGCTCTCTCTCTCATTCAAATAAATAAATAAAATCTTAAAAAAAAAAAAAGTCAGACAGGGGCACCTGGGTGGCTCAGTCGTTAAGCGTCTGCCTTCGGCTCAGGTCATGATCCCAGGGTCCTGGGATCGAGCCCCGCATCGGGCTCCCTGCTCAGCGGGAAGCCTGCTTCTCCCTCCCCCACTCCCCCTGCTTGTTTCCCTCTCTCGCTGTATATCTCTCTGTCAAATAAATAAATAAAATCTTAAAAAAAAAGGAAGCTAAAAACCTGAAATGTCAGGTCAAATGTATAGACATATGTAGAGACATAACTATAAATTACTCAAAATAAAAGAATACATGAATAAAAATTGTGTACTTAGATGAAAATTGGAATGCCCCTGGGAAACTGCCATAAAATCCATCCAGTCGCAAAAAAAGGTCATTCTATGATATTTATAGCTGAAGGTCTGTATATTTTGGTGGTAAAGGAGAAATGCCAACCAAGTTTTGGTGCCAATCAAATACCTATTTACTTTCTTCCAAAAACATATAGTTAGAACATTCTATTAAACAAAATGCCTTTATATACATCTCATTTATTTCTACTGTAACCACTTAAGGTGACAGAGGAAGTATTATGATGCCCATTAAAATAACAGCTTTATTGAGATATAGTTTATGTGCCATAAAAGTCACCAATTTTAAGTATATATTTCAATGGCTTTAGTATGTTTACAGAGTTTTGCAACCATCACCACTACATAATTCTAGTACATTTTCATCATTCTAAAAAAGAAATCTCATGCCTACCTGTAGTCACTTGCTGTTTCCAATCCCAGCCCCAAGCAACCACTAATTTAACTTTGTGTTTCTGGAGATGTGCCTATTCTGGACATTTCATATAGGAGGAACCATACAACATGTGGCATTTTAGTCTGTTTTTTTTTTCACTTAGCATGTTCTCAAGGTCCAACCCTGTTGTAGCATGTGTCAGAATTTCATTCTTCTAAAAATGTGGCCAAATACTGTTCCATTGTATGGATATACCACATTTGCTTATCCATTCATCACCTGATGGACATTTGACTTGTTTCCACTTTTTGGCTATTATGAAATAATGCTGCTGTACATCTGCGTACGAGTTTTTGTGTGGACATATGTTTTCATTTCTCTTTGGTAAGGTGCATTAAAGGATTAACCTTGCCCAAAGAAAGGTTTGGTCCTGTGCCCCCAGCTCCTAAGAGGTAACCTCTAAGCCTCTGGAATGTCCTGACTGATAAAAAGGTCTTTGTTTATCTGGGGTCCTTGGCCATGTCAGAGAGTCTACACTAACAATGTGATTTATGGTCGAGGCTTTGGGCCACATGGGATGAGCCTGACCTCTGGAGGGACTGGAGACTACGGTTAGCCATGCGGGTGGGTCAACTGTGTCTAAGTCACCAACTCCTGATAAAATCTCTGAATGCTAAGACCTGGATGAGCTTCCCTGGTTGGCAATACTCTGTGGATTATCACACATTATTGGTGGGAGAAATACACACTGTCCACAAGACTCCACTTGGGGACGACAACTGGAAGCTCCATGCCTGGTCTCTCCTGGACCCTGCCCTATGTGCCTCTCCCCTTTGCTGTTTTTTAATCTGCATCCTTTTACTGTAATAAACCGTAACCACGAGTACAATGGCTTTTCTCAGTTCTGTGAGTCCTTCTAGTTAATTATTAAAGCTGAGGGTGGGTCCTGGACACCTCTCAAACTGCAGGTATATACTTTGAAGTGGAACTGCTGGGTCATATGGTGATTCTACATCTAACCTACTGAGGAATTGCCAAATTGGTTTCCACAGTGGCTGCATGTTTTACATTTCCACCAGCAAAGCATAAGGGTTCCGATTTCTCCACATTCGTGCCAATAACTGTTATTGCCTGCTTTTTGACTATTATCACCCTAGTGAGTATGAAGTGGTATTTCATGGTGGTTTATTTATTTTTAGGGGGGGAGAGAATAATTTTCTATATATTCTTCAGAAATTATAGAAAAGAAATGAGTTAAGAGATATTCTGTCACCCTCTAAAGAAAATAGTGTGTCCTCCTCAAAAGGGGATGACACCTGCCTGGAACAGCAAGGGCCTGGCGCTTATGTCCTCAGCAGTTCCTGTCCTGCTTCAGGACAGTGTCCATTTGGTTGTCTTTTATTTTTTTAAATTTTATTTTATTATGTTATGTTAGTTACCATACAGTACATCATTAGTTTTTGATGCATTTGGTTGTCTTTAATCCCAAATAATCTGTGAACAGACAACTGGGTGGTATAGTAATTTTCTCAAAACTCTGTCACTGACACAATGTCATAAATGGTTCAAGCCAGCCTACAAAACCTACTCCAGCCATTCTATACTTAAACTCCATCACCCACAGTGGCCACTAGCCCTTCTGACCTCTCATCCCTAAGGGTCTGCAAGGTTGGAGGGCAGCTGTCACTTCAGTGTTATTTAACTTTTCCCATGTTTATATCCGGCCTCCCTTAATCGACTATAAACTCCTGAAGGCAGGGACCAGAAATGCCTTAGAACCAGAACAGTTTTTACTGACAAAATTTGGAATATATGAAAAAATATTAAGTACAGTCACTGAGTAGGCATACTTGCATTTCTCCACTTGTTGAAGATTTTCATTTGTTTTTAAAAAATTCACTTTCCTCATAATCAAACTCCTATTAGCCCAACAGTAAACTCATGGCAGCCCACTGATTTATCCTGACTTCAAATCCACTTGCATGTGATTTCAAACATGACCACATCCCTCTACTGTCAAAAGGGACACTTATCTAGTACCAAATGTTTGATGATTCTCCTCAGTTTGGTTGGATGAGTGCTACGGCTTTCCATCAGCAAAGTCCAATTAACTCCAAGGAATAATAATATGAATAATTAAAAACAAGTACAACTACTATTACCACTAACATTTACTGAGTATTTACTCAATGTTTGGCACTGTGCTAAGCCCTTTACCACGTTTTTTTAGTATATGTGCTGCCGAAGCGAGCACTGTACCACGTTTTTTAAGTAGGTACTATTATCATCTCCATTTATAGATATGGAAGCTGAGGCATTGATATGGTAGGTCACTTCCGTGAGATGGTATAAAAAGCAAGGAAGGAGGTGGAACCAGGATGTGAACCCCAGAAGTCTGGCTCCAAAGGTCATATTCTTTTCTTTTTTTTTTTAAGTAAGTGTATGTGTGTCATTTATTCATTCATTCAATCAATGAATCAATCAATCAATTTCTACACCCAACGTGGGGCTTGAACTCACGACCCTGAGATGAAGAGTCGCATGCTCTTCCAGCCAGGTGCCCCCAAAGGTCCTAATCTTAACCAGTGTTCTTTCTTTCTTCTCAGGGAAAACCGAAAGCCTCTGGATCTAGGTTGAATTGGGCTTGAACATAAGCCATATAAGGACCCTACAGGAATTCTGGAAAGCTGGCAGTTAGAGGGACTGTGGCCAAAGTCTAGGCAAAATCCAGAGCTGTCTGGGGCATCTCATTTGAACCTAGTCTTTATGATCTGGTTCAGGATTATCAGAAGACTTCACGCTCAGGAGAAAGGTTCTAGCTTCCAGATATGGAAGCTGTAGACATTGGCTACGTTTAGACCCCAAACCCACCAGTGCTGGATTCTATCCTTCCCCAGTGAATGTCCCCAAATCAAAAGAAGAGGATAGATATATGTATTCCCACTGCTGGGAAGCAGGAAGAACAAACACAATTCACAGATAGTTAAGAGATCCATGAAGAGTTAATAAAACAAAATACCCTAAATATGTTACTAATCACAAAGACTTAAAATAAACCTCCCAAGAATAATGATGTTAATAAAACTTGACCCCTACTGAATTACTATATTTGTTTACTATGTGATTCACATACAGGGAACAAGACGCTAAATTACTAATGAGTTCGGAATTAACTTTCTTTAGTGGTGGTTTAAAAGGAAGAAAAAGGTTTTGGTCTAAACCCACAGGAAAACTAGGTATCAACCATGGAAAACAAACGCCACTCTATTAGTATAAGTAGAATGTAGGTGAGGAAAGAATTACACACTTCAGAAGGTCACCTGATGTTCATTCCCTCTCACTCAAGGGGGAGGGTCTTTCCTACAGCCTGGCACTCACATTGCACTTCCCCAAACCATAAAATGATTTCACACCTCTCCTCAAACCTCTGGACCTCACTCTCAGCTGATGGTCCTGCTTCCTACCTCACTGAGGAAATTAAAACAATCGAAAGAGCATGTCTGCAGATCCCCACCAACACACGTACCTAATACTGCACCTGCACTCTGCCTTCAAGGCTCTTAACAGGGCAGAACTATCAGTGCTCCTGCCCAAGGACACCCCCTCATCGCACGCTTTACCCCACCCTCTCTCACCTACTGAAAACCTCACTCCAGCAGTTTTTCCTTTCCACTGGATCACTCCCTTTCATGCACACTGCGATGTTCTATGTGGTAACAAGTGTACACACATATTTGGTATTTCTACCATCTTAACGACAAGACCTCTTTACCTCACTTTTTTGAACTGTTCCTACTCCCTTTCTTTGTCCCGACCATTGGCAATGTAGCTTTTGCATTCACTACTGCACCTAAACGGTTCCTCCCAATTACCAATAATCACACTGCTAAATTCAGGGGTCAATCTCTAGTCCTCCTCCTACTTCAGCTGCATCTTTACACCACTGATCTTTTCCTTCTCCTTGAAATGCTTTCTTCTCTTGATGTCTAGGCTGCTACACACTCTCGGTTTTCCTCCTGTCTTCCTTCTGGCTTCTTCCCAGTCTCCTCCTGCTGCTTCTTCCTATTCTGCTGGAGTTCTTCATGTTGCAATGCTTCCAGGCCTAGTGCTCGGTACTGTTCTTCTCTCTATCCACACTCACTCACTCGGTGATCCTACCCAGTCCAGGCCAAAGCCATCTCTAGGCCAATGGCTCCCAAATGCATGTCTGCAGTCCGGGACTTCTCCCAAACTCCAAACTCACACAGATACTTGCCAGCTTGGCATTACCACTAGGATGTCGGATAGACATCTCAAACATAAATGTCTAAAACTGAACTCATCATCTCTTCCCCCAAATCTGTTCTTCTGCAGATTTCTCTATTGGGTTTATGGCAACTTCATCCTTCCCACTGTTTGGGCCCCAAACCTGGAGGCATCCCCAACTCCTATCTTTCTCTCCCACCTCATATCTGATTCACAGTCAATCCTTATTGGCTCCACCTGCAACATTCATCCAGAATCTAATCACTTTTCACTACCTCCACAGCTACTACTCCAGTCAAAGCCACCACCATCTCACAAGGATTACTAGAATAGCCTCCTAACTGCTTTTCCTGTTTCTAACCTTTCCTCCCCCGTCTATTCTAAATACAGCAGCCAGAGCTTATTTTTGTTTTTAACTGTTTACTATGGAAATTTAAAAACCTATATAACAGCACAGAGAATACTAATCATGACCCCCATATACCCATCAGCCAGCTTCAATAGGAATTAATGTATGACCAATCTTGTTTCATCTTTAACCCCCACAGCACCCTGCCCCCAGATTATTATTTTTTTTTTAAGATTTTATTTATTTATTTGAGAGAGAGAATGAGAGAGAGAGAGAGCACACATGAGAGGAGGAGGGTCAGAGGGAGAAGCAGACTCCCTGCTGAGCAGGGAGCCTGATGCGGGACTCGATCCCGGGACTCCAGGATCATGACCTGAGCTGAAGGCAGTCGCTTAACCAACTGAGCCACCCAGGCGCCCCCCAGATTATTTTGAAGCGAATATTAGACACCATATCATTCTACAGAGTGATCCCTTAAAAACACAAGTCAAATCATGTCACTTGCCTGCTCAAACCCTGTCAGTGGCTCCCCCTTTTTAAACTGAGAGTAAAAACAAAAGATCTCATAAGGGCCCTGGAAGCCCCACACCAGGGGCTGGCAGACTATGGCCCACAGACCAAATGCGGCAGCTGTCTGTTTTTGTGTGGCCCAAGAGCTAAGAATGGGAACTAGGATGTTTTTACATTTTTAAATGATGTAAAAAATAAAAAGAAGACTACTTCATGACACGTGAACTAATATGAAACTGAAAGTTCAGAGTCCATAGAGTTTAACTGGAACACAGCCACGTTCACCTGCTTAAGTACTGCCGGGGCTGTCTCTGCGCTCAAGGCACAGCTGAGTAGTTGCGTCACAGCCTGTAGGACCTGCAAAGCCTCAAATATTTACTCTGGCCGTTTACAGAAAACAACCTGCCGAGCCCTGCCTTAACCAGTCAAGTTCCCATATGACCTCTCTGCTACTCTCTTCTCACTCACTCCATTCTAGCCTCGTTAGCCTCTTTCCTGTCACTCAAACAGGCCAGACACACTCCTATCTCCGATCATCAGCTGATCCCTCTGCCGGGAATATTTTTACCCGAAATATCTGCATTGTTTTCTCTCACCTTCAAGTCCTTCCTCAAATGTCGCCTCTACCATGAGTCCTACTCTGACCACTCTATTTAAACCTGTAATGCATGCCCCCTGCCCCACACTCCCCACCTTCTGACCGTACTCCACATTCTTCCTTTCTATAGCACTTCCCATTTTCTCATGCACCATTTAGCATCTATTCCTTATTCCCTATTTCTCCCAACTCAAACCTAAGTTCCACAGCACAAGGTTCTTTGTTGGCTTGCTGATAAATCCCAAGTGCCTAGAACAGTGCCTGGCACACGATTAGGCACTCAAATATTTGTTGAATAAACGTAATTCTTTATAATAAAAAATTTAAGAGTCTTAATTTGGTACGATCTTTACAAAATGCAGACTCTAAGCTCTAAGTAATAAAAGTAAGAACCATTGCCCTGCAGATGAAAAACCTACTCCAGAATGCTTCCTCCATCCATCTGTTCATCCATCCATCAATCTAATATTTACTGTCTGTCTGCCATGTCAGGGGTGTGGGGGATCTAAGGATGAAACAGTCTGAGCTTACAGTCTACTAAGGAAGATAAATCTCAGATAATAACTCAGACAGTGTGGCAGACTGTGGTAACGTGGGGCTGTAATGCCAACTCAAGTCTGCTAAGATCAAGGCCAGTGTTTTCTTTCACCACAGTCATGCTGCCAATTATTAACTATTCTAAAAAATCCTCCTTTAAAACGGGAAAGATAGGGAGAAAAATGCAGGTACTACAATGAAAGTAAGTAAATTAAAGGATATAAGTTCAATGTGCTATTATAAAATGGCTAATAATGGGGCGCCTGGCTGGCTCAGTTGGTGGAGCATATGACTCTTGATCTTGGGGATGGTTGTTTGAGCCCCACGTTGGGCATAGAGATAACTTAAACATTTTTTTTAAATGGCTAATAATTATAAAAACATGGAAAATATTTCATTTTTTTAGTGGGGAGAATGAATATTATAAACAAATCTATGATACAATTAAATATGGATATATTTATTCAATAAACACTAATTGAGCACTGACAGTGGGCAGGCACTCCCCTTTCTGCTAGGGGAAATCCAAGGAAGAATGATGCACAACCTTGGTCTCCAAGGGGCTCACATATGAGGGGCAACCAGGACAGAACTTAGGAAAACCTAAACAGGCAATGCATTAAAGTTAGTAGATCCTGTGGGATTAGTGTTCCCTTAAATTGTTTTCCTTTGTTAACTGCTGTCCTTCAATAATATCAGCAGAAAAAAAAGTTAGAAAAAAGGCAGGACAAAGTATCCAATTCTGTCACATGTAAAAAATGAATTTAAGAAATTAAAAGGGTCTTTGGGGTCCAGATTGTGTTCTTTAAATACCATTTCTCAGTAAAAGAACCAGGTTTACTTGGAGGAGTGGCTGATTCCAAGTCTGCAGCAAGAAATCTACAAGATGAGCCAGACCGCAAGAAACCTCAGGAAACACCCAGAGCCACTGTCCCTAAGTGATGACATCATATGGCTCCTTTTCTGTGAAGAACCTTAGCAGGCAATTCTAACTCTAACCAACCTGTAGCTCCTATGCAGGAGGCCTGGAGTGTAGAAGGGTCAACCCTTCTGCCTTTGCCGGAGGTAACTGGCCTCTGGCAATCTCATCCACCCCACCCTCCACTGTCGCTGCTGGGGGCAGCAGCAGCTGCTTCCACTTCATGCAGCTGTATTCCTGTATCCCAGACATCTCTGAAAACTCTACTTGTACTACCATATACAACAAATCTGTCTGTGAGAGTGACTCTCAAACCTATCTACCAGGATTTCTACATTTAGATGCATCTTTCCCTACCAAAATGAGTTGTCCTTAGTCCAGCAACAGAGTCACTGGTTAAATCATCCTGGAACCTGAGTCCATCCATAGTTGGTGGGTGAGCTGCACAGGAACACGGGCCTGGTTGTTTTAAGAGTTATGGCTTGTTTCCACCCAGGATGGTATCATCTAGCTTCAGAACTCACCTAATTCATCAGAGATCTGACAGCAAAGGATGGAAATTAACTACCACTATGGATGAAAAGAGTAGGCTGAAGCGTCCAGAGGCAATGTCTAAAAAAATGGCTTCTGAAATGGTCTGTACAATGGCAGAGCCCTAGGAGTGAGTGGGAGGCCTCCCAAGTAAACTTTCGGTTATGAGGCAGCTGTCACTGGCAAGTTGAGTCTGGCCAATTCAGTGGTGGCCTTGGTGACTTACCTGAATACAAGCCCCTGTCTTCAACTTGCACAGGTTGCAGACTAAGGCCCATCGACTGGGTGGGATGTGGGAGACCTTTGTGATTGGTTCCATCCTCTCCGGACAAGCAATGCTGACCTACAAATAAAACACCACCATAAGGCAGAGGCACCAAGGCATTCCAGAAGTACCTTTCGCAAACCACAAATGATATCGCATGAAGCTCAGAACATCAAAACAATGAGGTGAGCCACGTCTCTTAAGGTTACTATGGAACCAAGAATAAATAAAACCTGTCCCTTGCCACTGCTCAGACCTTCGATCATTCCCAGTAATGTAAATGATTCATATACAGAACGAGAGGGCAGGAGTGGAGATGGAGCATGGTTACCTTAATGAATCCAAGATATCTACCTTCACTTCGGAACCAAAGAAAGCCACTAAGGAAAGGAATTAAAATTCACAAAATCTAGCATCTATTATATGTTAGAGATGGTGCCATATGCCTTGTCATTTAATTGACTAAGGATAAAAAACAGGCAGTGACAAGTCTTTCAGTTCAGTTTACCAAGAAACATGATACTGCTGGAAAGTAGCAGCAATCTGGGTAATGAAGAGGTTGCAGCACATAAGGAGGAAGGATGAGGATGATAACATTTACAAACCCCAGTCTTTTAAATCATGTAACTATTAACAGTTTGCTCTACTCTTTCAGCCAAAGTAGCTTCAAAGTGAAATCAGTCTTTGGGAGAGTACTGAAAGGAAGGCAGGCTTTAAAAAGAGATGGAAAACATTTTTTTCCATATGAAAAGAAGGGGTTAGGCAACTTCTGGTAAAAAGTGTTCTCCCGCTCTCTTACAAATGTGTACATGAGTTTCTAAGAGAGCCACAACTTTAAAAAAGAGTGAAGGACTATTGAATAAAGCTAGTTAAACTAGTACAAGTTCTACCCACATCAAGAAACCAACAGTAGAAAGATCAGAGCGATCCTGAGCAACTCAAAAGGTACTAAAAACCCTAAGACAAAGTCAACAGATAAAAAAGCTTCTTTTAGGGGCGCCTGGGTGGCTCAGATGGTTAAGCGTCTGCCTTCAGCTCAGGTCATGATCCCAAGGTCTTGGGATCGAGTCCCACGTTGGGCTCCTGGCTCATCGGGGAGCCTGCTTTCCCTTTCCCTCTGCCTCTCCCCCTGCTCGTGCTCTCTCTATCTGTATCTCTGTGTCTCAAATGAATAAATAAAAATTAAAAAAAAAAAGAAAGCTTCTTTTATTTCTAAAGGACTCTTCCGGAGCCATATTCTAAACTCATGCTAAGAAAGCCTCCTCTATTAGCTGAGAGTTTGCTGCAGGAAACCAGTCACTCTCAGGCCAGAAACCCGAGAGTTCATGTCAGTCTATAAGCTGGATATTCTTAGTACGAAAAAGAAACCATTACTCAAATATTTTAAAAAACACTTCTCTATCCATAAGAATACCATAGTATTTATCATGGACAGTTTGACTCTGTGAGCTTGAGCTCGACTGTTAAATAGTTAACTCCCCTGGAACTGCCATTAACAAGAATAAAGCCAGGGAAGTTTTAAAAGGGGAATGAATTACCGATACAGTGTCATCAGCTACTGAATTCTAAAGTCTCTCTTGCCCTGCAGTTAAACTGCCTAACAAATTTGCTGGCTTGGATAGGGGTTGGGGAAAGAGGATGTGAGTGGGATGTTCAAATAGGTTAAAAAAAAAAGAAAAAGGCAGCCATAAGAAGGACAAGTAATGTTTGGACACTCTCTTTAATCAACTTAGTGTGCACACAGCCCCTTATAAAATATCAGCAACTGAAGGACCAGATTAAATAATGAGGGATGGAGTTTTGAATGAAGAAGCTCTTAGACAAATGTTGAGTCCAAGCTCTGAAAAGAGCTTCAAAAATCAAAGGGCAACCATTATAGTGGGTGAAAGAACTATTGCTCACTTTATTTAGAATAGCCTAACACTGGAAACAACTGAAATGCCCATCAAAGAATGGATAAATAAATCATGGTATATCCATACAATAGCATACTACTCAATAATAGAAATGAATGCGTGTTGATACACACTACAACAAGGAGTGCTAGGCAGACAGAAAAGAGTGCATACTGTATGATTTCATTTATATGAAATTCAAAAACAGACTAAGCTAATCTATAGTGATAGCAATCGCAATGGTAAATAGGGACCCAGACAGGGACTGGAAAGTGGGTATGAGGGATCCTTCTGGGGTACTCTATGTCTATTTCTGGGGTGTTCCAGGTCTTGGTCTGGGTTGTGGTTATAGATAGGTGTAAAAATTCATGAAACTGGGCACTTCGTATTTGGTATTTTAAGTAAGTTTCACCTTAAAAAAATCTGCTCACATCCTGGTCTTTTGTGCCTCTCTTCTCATACAAACTTATCCAGTAGCACTGGTACCACCACCTATAAGTGAATCAGCACAGGCTTACATGCTCACTTGCATCTGAGAAGGATGTGAGGGAGCTCAAGTAGAAGCCCTATCACCTCAGAAACATGGGCAGGCATGAAGCATCTCCACAAAGCCCAAGCCAGTCTGAATGTTGTGGGAAACAGGGGCCTCCTGGAGCAAACGGGCTCACAGGCCTGGATGACTTCTTACCTCTGGAATCCACAGGGCACAGCTGACATGAGCCCATTTAGTCCCTGTCCTGGTAGTTTTCATGGCCCCCCCTTTCTTTGGACATAACAGACATTGCGGATGAATGCCCAGGACGCAGGAACGACACAGCCAGCTGCCTTCTGGGACCTTGAGGATGCCGTAGCAGGCCTGGAGGCACGAGGAGGAGAGGGGAGAATGGTTAGCATCTTCTCACCAGGAATGATGTCTGCTCTGGTACACAGTCACAGAGTACCCTCCGCTTTCAGGAGAAAGAGGCAAATAAGGCCCAACAAGCTCATATCTGGGATTTAGTAATTTTAAAACACTCAAAAAAAGGGCAACTTCCAGCATCTGTTCTAAGATCAGCATGTCTGTCTATGAGAACTGACTTTAAGGACAAAAGAATAAGACTAGAAGGAAATATATAAAAAGGCTGGCCCAACTGTTATCTGAGTTTGGGGATTACATACTTTTTTCCTTTTTTGCCTCTGTTTTCTGAAGTTTCTTCAATGATTATGTATTATACTTATCAGTCATATATTTATTGAATAACTTCTACATGTCATGCACTGTTGTAATCAAGAAAAAAGTGTTAAAAAGGAAACAGAATGAAACTTCTGAACAGCAAATGAGCTAATGTTCAAAGAGCCTAACAGAGCCTGGTGCATAAAAAGCACTCAGCAAATCACAGCAATTACTTGCTTGGGTTGAAGAAAAAGGGACTTGTGAATGAATCCTGAATTGAATAGAATATTAGACTAATCACAATACTCCATAATGAGTTCTGAAAGCTGCTTCAAATCCTTTATGGAATGAAGTTGGACAAATAAATGAATTACTGGGGGAGGGGAGATAAGTTTGGAAAACATTCTAGATTTCCTTTTCACTACCTCCAATCTCACCCATCTTTCCCCTCCTTACTGCTCTACTCTCACCATTAAGGACTATACGTGGGGGCCACCTGGCTCCCCATGTGGCCTGGTATACTTTCCACCACTGACTGATTCACCAAGGCAGCTTCAAAATCTGTGCCTACCCCAGGAGGTTCACCCATAGCTTGGATTCAGGTTCCAATGGTTACTATCATGTTACCCCCGAACTGGCCCCTTTCCCCTAAACTATCCATATCACCACCATGCTTCCCAGCTTCCAGATCCAAAATTCCTGTACTCATATTATCTACTTCCCTTTGTCTACCACCCCTGGGGCATGCTAGTCCTCCCTACAGAGGTGGCCCTTAGGCTCTGACCTTCCTCTCCATCCATCCAAGTCCTTATCATGTTATGCCTGGATTGATTTATTCTTAAATTCTCTTCCACCCCCTTCACACCTTCAATCCTCCTTCTGTTTGGCTGCCATGTTCTTCTTACTAAAACAAAGATTTCATTCCATTGCACAGCAACAAACCCTCTAGAAATTCCTTCTGCTCTCACCCCACCATCGTCTAAACCACAGGTTGGCAAACTACTACTTGAGGCCTGTTTGGTAAGGCTAACAAGCTAAGAATGGTTTTCATATTTTTAGAGTGATGTTTAAAAAAAAGAATACGTAACAGAGACCGTATGTGGCCCTCAAAGTCTAAAATATTTACTATCTGGCCCTTCAAAGAAAAAGTCTGCTGGCTTCTGATCTAAAGCCTGATATTCCTCACCTCACTTCTCAGTTCATAGAGCCCCTGTGTCTGCTCCACTTCTTGACCCCTGCCCGCTACTCAACATACAGCTTCCCTCACCAGGTACGTGGTTGGCAACATGTATCCTTCTCTACTTTAGCTGTTATGTTTCATCTCCTCAGTGAGACTGTAAGGTCACTGGGGTAGGTCTTTTATCATCAGTTATCTGGAATGCTTTCTATGCTGAGATCAAATAGGTGGTTTGGTAGAACAGATTAATTTAGGTCAAGAACTGAAGCTGAACTCCAACCAGGCTGCTCTTACAATAGTAGGGCATCATTTTATAAGGTTCCTGACCTTCAAAAGGTTTTCTTTCTCTGAGGTCCAGAAAGTTTGCTAGGAAATGAAAGCAAGCTTCCTCCTAAAATAGAACCTGTTTCGGACCAGCAGAAGAAAAACCAGTGGTTCTGGGAATACCCTTTATCTCCTGGCCCTTCCATTGGGGAGAATATCATTTACTGAGCCCTTGTGTAGACTTATTCATGGTGAGCTTGTATTGCATAGCAGCGGTTCTCAGTTTTTTCTAGACCACATGAAGGCGGCTGTGGACTCTCTTGAGAAAATTCTATACATGCACAGACATATGTTCTACATATACTTTCAGGGGGTTAATAAACTCAGTGCCAAACATATATATGACAGATATAAAAAACTATGAGCATGTACCTTCAGACAAATTAATTTAGCCCTCAGTTTGAGTGTTCAATACCTGGGCTAAGAACCAAAAATGGAATATACAAAGGGACTTGGAATGCTCCCAATTTTCACATTTTTAATGTTAAAATCTCAAGTCTATTGATGTAAACCTCTCTTCTAAAATACTGACACAAGTGTGTTATAGTCACAGAGGAACAAACATTTGACATAATGTGGTGGCAGTAAGGAAGAAAAATTATGTTTAATAAATACAGATGTCAGCATGTCCCTGATTCTGTTAAGGAGTAAACCAAATCCTCCAAATCATTTTAAGTCGCTTTTCAGTCAACAGAGGGAGCTTTAACCTAAGTATCTCTTTAGAAGTCAAGTGGCTATACTCACTTTGGAAGAAATCTCTTTTATATGAAACTTTATGTGGCACCAACATCCAGCTTTAATACATACCAGCTTATATTCTGCAAGGCCTGGTCAGGTGTTACAGTCATCCCTTTCTACGTGAGGAAAGCGCATCATTTATAGTCATTACTGGATATGTTTTCAAAACAAAATAATCTTTGAGGAGAATTATTAAGCTACATTTCATTTTTTAGTCGAGGAATCTGAAAATAATTCCTTAATATTTGGTCCCAACTGTGAAGGACAGATACTGAAAATATATACAGATAACCTTTGTACTATTTTCCCTTCAAGCCTACAATCATTTATCTGAAAACCCTAGGGTGAGAAACATAAGGAAATTCAGAATTGCTCAGATCTTAGGAAAGTAGGAAGTACATACATGGTATACTACCTAAACCCCAATGGGACCAGGGGCAGTACCCTCTTATCAAATACATTAATATTATTCTAGCAAACTATATGAGCATTTATACAAAATGGGATAAAGACTATAAATAGCCCCATATTGGGTGAGTTCTAGTATTGCCCCTAATCAGTTTTGGTGCCAAACTTAAGCAAAACCTTGCAGTTTTCAGAGCTTTTGAAATTTCTGGAAGTGTAGAGGAAAGACTGTGGACCTATATGTTATCAAATATTTAAGTTTATACCTAAATGATATTTCCTCTCTTGCTAAAGGTGTGACATAAATGCCAATAACTGGTAGAATGAAGATAAATTTTTGAAGTTCACTCTTTCAAAGGAAACAAGTAAAATGAAGAAGATCTAACTGGTCACAGAAAAATTTTGAGTACCTTTTAATACAGAGGGTTAGGTTAGGTGGCCCAGGCAATTAAAATGAAGTCGTAAGCCCTGTTTTTTCTCGATCTCCTGCGTTACCTCATCATTTTGCTTTATTTATTTATTAAAAAATTATTTTAAGTAATCTCTATGCCCAACATGGAGCTCAAATTCATGACCCCGAGATCAAGAGTCACATGCTCTACTGACTGAGCCAGCCAGGCGCTCCACTGCATCTGATCATTTTAGTCATTTTGTAGCCAGAATGACCTTTCTAAAATACAACTCCTAGCCTTCAGGGTGGACAGGACAAAGCCAAAGTTCCTTAGTCTGTCAGTGAAGGCTGGTCACCTGTGGCTCCGGTATCCCTGTCTACCCTCGCTCTCCATCCTCCTCCACTCCACCCCACCACCTCCCACAGCTCCGAACAGCTCCAGAGTTGCCTCCCGTATACTTAGCCCATTCTCACTACCCTGTCTGAATGGGTTCTCCTCTCTGCCTGCTGTTCTTTGTGGCAGTTAGAGTCAGCTTGGATGCCACTTCTCCGAAGCTGTCCCTGACCCCCAACCCTCCCACGTACTCTCACAGCAGCATGGACTTCCATCCACAAAACCACCTGGCACACTGTGCTAAAGGGGCGGTACCCTTGTAGCCCCTATACCGGCCTCTGGTGACCCCGGGGCCAAGACCATGTCTGCCTCTTCGTCATTGACTGTGTCTTCAGCATGTGGCACAGTCCTGGCACAAGGCATGGTGTTCCATACCTATCTGCTAGATAAATTAATGAGAGAAATGAAACACATAACAGGTTCAGAAGAGTGAAAAATTACTTAGGGTAGGGGAGTTCAAGAAAAGATTTAAATCAAATCTTGAAAGTTCTACAGATTTTTTTATAGATGGAGGTGGGAGAAAGCATTTTAAATTGGAGTCTGGCCAAAACATGGAGACAGGACAGTGTCAGGAATAGTCATCACTGTCCCCTTAAGTAAACTTATTTCGCCAGAGCATAGGGCTTATGAGGGGAAGAAAAGGAAAGAGCTGAAAAGAATGTTGATATCATCATCATCATCATCATCAATTAAAAACGCATTGTGGTAGAAAGGATGACAAATAACTAGCTGTAGGAGCTTGGGTAAAGTCACTTCATCTTTCCTGATATTATTTGTAAAACTGAGGAGTGAGATGGTCTTTTACAGTCCTAAAATTCTATGATCTTTAAAAGCATAGCAGACTCAGCTTCCTGGGAGTTATATATCGGGAGGACTGGAGAGGGCTCTGGGTGCTAGGATAAAGAGTCTGGACTTCCACCTGGAGGAACTATAATCTCATCAAGGTTACTAACCATGAGTGTAACTTGATGATGTAACAGGGATTCAAAGGTGAAGGAGAGACTCCCAGGCAAGCAACAAGGAGACTCCCCAGAGGACTATAAAAGTCTTGAACAAGGCAAACTCAATGGCATATGTATGAAGGGATACAATAAAAATCTGAGTTTAGCTCCTGGGATAAAGTTAGCAATTAAGTCACCTTGGGGATCATAAATATTGTTTCTAAAGGAATTACTGAAGAACAGCCAGGCCAAATCTTTATTTTCATCCTTATTAAATGCAAATTGCTACCCAGATATGGGTGCTGGAGACCATCACTGAGCTTCAGAAAGGCTGACCGTGGGGAGGTGGTGGTCTCCACTCTCACTAACCTGATGCACACAGATGTTACACTTATCACAGAACACCATATCATTCCCTTCTTCACTGTCTGGAGACCGGCACACATCACAGATCACATCTTCATCATACTCTATGCCTAGCCCTTCCTCTGTCTCAATAGCATGGTTCATATTTTCATGGCAATGGCGTTCCAGGACTTCTACTGTCTTTTCCATAAGATTCTCATCAACTGGCCCACAACCTGCACAGAAATACAAACAATCAATCAACCCATCAGTCAGCTGTCATTCCCAAATCACCTATTGTGAGTCCGGTGCAGGGATGGAGGGATTCTAAAAGATAAAACCATCTCTTCCCTGATCTAAAATAACTGGATTTCAAAGAATCTTTTACTAGAGCTATTCTAATATTTACATATCATCACATATTAGTGTGTGACACATGAAAGGATAAATACATTTTACCACATTCCTTGTAAGATGTATTACTGACCCTTTCACAATTTTCTGTCTACATCCTAACCAGTCTCCTCCTAAATCTCTTGTTTTCTCTTATTCCCACTGAGGGTGAACTTTCACTGAGCTTTATAATTTTGAACACTTTAATTTACAGAATAAGATAATTAGAATCACATAACTATTTGAACATAAATAATAATTCATTCTTAGCATGTTAGTCCCAATGAGCATATCTAACGAGTATATGAGGAAATTTTCATACAAAAAGGTATTAAGTCATAAAAGAAAATTCTAGGTACTGTGTATGTCATTATATATATGAAATAATTTGTTTTTTAAACCTGGCTTCCAAAAATATCCAATAATATCTTCCAATGGCAGCTGTATATAAAAGAAATCTATTAGAATCCACAAAAGTCTAACTGCAAATTCTGAAATTACCTTTTTTTTGCCTCTTGATTCCCTTTCCTTCTATACTTTTAATTTTTCTTAGTCTTCCAAACTTAATAAACCCAACTAAAAGATTTATATGTGGATACAGGCAACAACTAAACATATTTCTTTTTAGGGGACTAATGATTTTGTGAGAGCATATATAACAGCTTGTAAACTCAGGAATAATTCTGAAAATGATCCAAAACAAATTCACCCACATATTCCACTTCATTTGTTATATAAGATACACGAAGAAACTCTGGAATTCCATATAAACTACGTTTTTAGTGTTGTAGATACTTATGAAAGCAAAAACTACCCAGGTAGTATGTTTCATTTTACCAGCCAAGACAAATTACACATTTTTTTTTTTTCTGGAGTGGAAGAGGACAGTGTCTGGTTGTAAGAGCACTCAGATTCAAATTCCAACTTGACCCCATATTGGTTATGTAAACCTTGACAAGTTATTTATCCTCTTTAGGGATTAGTTTCGTTATCTATAAAATAAGCATCATAATACAAACTCACTGATCTTGTGAGGCTGAGATGAGGTAATGTTTGTACACCGCTTAGGTATAGTGACCAGTATATAGTAAGCACTCAATTTTTTAAATTCCTTAATCTGAATAAAAAAATATGCTTAATTTAATGTTTTTAAAAGTTTATTTTAAGCTCTTAGAAGCCTTACTACAATATAATTTACTCTGAAGAGTAAAACTTGAGATAAAGCAATCCTCTTTTAAAACTCTTCAAGCCTAAATGCAATGTGGTGTCCTGGATGGGATCCTGGAACAGAAAAAGGTCATTAGTGGAAAAACTGTTGAAATCCCAATAAAGTCTAGAAGTTAGTTAATAGTAATGTACCTGTGCTGGTTCCTTAGCTTTGACAAATGTACCAAGGTCAAGTGAGACGTTATTAACATTGGGGGAAACCGAAACTGTTAGGGGCATATGGCAACTGTATTAAATGTATACTTTTCTGTAAATCTATGACTATTCCACAATAAAAAGTTGATTACAAAAAATCATCCAAAGGGGATTAACTGCAAAATACCAAAGGGACCTTGTCATAAGGTGGTGTCATGTTGAAGGGAGCCCTGTAATGATCATAATGTATACGGATGTCATACGGTTCATTAATACAACTGCACACTGAGCCATCAATCCACTTGATGATGCTCTTATACTCTGATTTCCCCTTCTGTCAGTCTTTTATTCTCTTCCCTTTGTGGTTTGCACCCTAAGTTGATATCCCTTCTCTCCTCTTAGAAGGCAGAGTAAGAGAAGGCTTAAAAAGTTTTAAAAAAATAAGAAGTACTGGTTACTGACAGAATAACTACCACCATCACACCAAACTGGATTTAACACAGTTTTATGTTTTTATTCATAGGCATTCAGATACCAACCTCAAAAGGAAGAGAGGGAAAATAAGGGAGGGAAGGAAGAAAAGTAAAACCATTGATCCTTGTACTAACGATGTACAAATGTGATTCAAACAAAAATGAAATCAATTGTATGCTTCTCTGTATCTCATATGGAGACTTAAAAACCACCCACAGTTCCATAGGACTATTTGGACCTAAACACTGCTCAGACTGAAGACTGGTCAAAGAGCTGTGTGTAAGAATAAAGTGAGTCTCCTTTCAGCCTAGCATCTCCCAGCATTGCCGGTATGGTGCTGTAGGACATACATTTACTTTAAACTATTATTATGTTTACTTCCAAGATTTTTTTGTTTGCTTGCCTTTGCTTAATTTAAGTTTTTAAGAATTGCATGACAGCTTCAGAACTCACTAAAGGTAGTGAGGTAGCTAAGAACTGCACTGGGGATGTTTTGCCCTAAGCCTGCCATTCTTCCGGCAGGAAAATTACTAGCGTCGCATGAAGGCATTGCTGGTCACACCGACCTGTCAGGTGCAGGGGTGCTGCCCCCTGCTGAAGTCAGAGCTTCCCTCCAGCCGGCAGAGATGGCAGAGGTGCTGCTGCCCCTGGCCCTGCCCACTGACCAGAGTGCTTTTCAGGGCTGAGCCAGGAACCAGGTTCAGAATCCTCCTTAACCAGAAGTCCAATCAGCCATGACCACTCTCACAATTGGAACTGGAAAACAATCTTATGAAACCTACATGCCATCCCTGATCTGTGCTATTCACCATGAACAAGGAAAGAAAAGGTCAGATTTAAATGTTATTGCTCTATTTCAATATATTTATGCATTTCAAGAAATGCCTCATTAAGGTAAGATCAAAGAGAAAACTAAACGAAAAGGCCAGAAAAGAAAAGAAGCCACAAGATGAAAGCAAGTTAAATGGTCCTGACAACTTAAAAAAAATCACGAGGCAATACAAGGAACAACTTACTTGTGGGAAAACAACTCACCCATTTCTGCGAGATCTTCATTGAGTTCCTGGAGCCAGAAGATGTCCATGTCGTCTAGGTCATAGCGACACACAGATGCTGCCAACTCCATGATGTTGATGTAGCCAGGTTCTGTGGTTTCCGAGCTGGAGCAGTGGATGTACTTCCGGGGCCGCATATACAGAACGTCCTTTACCTTCTCGGCTACAATCCTAGAAAAGTGAAAGAAAGAGACTCATAAGTCAACAAACGACAGATTCTAGGCACTGACTGGGTGGGACACAGTGGAGTTGAATGCTCTCCTTTTTCACCGTGGGGGGAGGTCCTCGCTCTGCCAACTGAGAGGTATGGCAGATCCCTTTCTAGAAAGTAAATGGTTCTACAAATTCAGTTTTGTCATCTGCTGTGAACAGTCCGACTGCTAATGTAATGTTTCATTTACCCTCATCGCTCCTGGGTCCCTATTACCATTCATTCTAATAAAATGTTGCATTGTGTGTTCTTGGGGCAATAGCCACCACATTTGGTTATAAGGGGAAACCGAGGAAGAGATAATACCAGCACAAAGGCACAGCCAGATTCCATACCAAAGATATATTTCAGCTAAACCTATGATTTTCTACCACGGATGGTGGTAAAGAGTACAGACTATAGACTCACACAAGCCTGTTTTTTCTGCCACTTACTCACATAGTGATCTTAGGGAACTACTTCATTTCTACAAGGTTCAGTTTTCCTAGCTAAAAAGTAAGGACAATAATCATATATTATGATAAAATAATATCAAACTTGTAGGGTTATTACGACAATTACACAAAATAAAATATATAAAGTGCTTAGCATAGTGTATAGTAAAAAACAAATGTTCAATGTTATTGTTATATTTCTTATTATTTTCACTATTTATGTAGATGAGGTAAAGCCAAGAGGCCATGGACTTATAAAAACTCCAGGCATTTCCCAGCCATACATGATAGTGACCAGTTCAAGCCAGGGTAACATGATGGGATGAAAGATTCCTGTTCTTCCATCAACTTCTCCAGCAGGCCTGAGCAAACCCATATTTCCCCTCCCTCCTCCTGACACTTAGGAGCCCAAGGCAAGGAAACCAAGCAAGGGAAGAAATAGAAGTTTCTCATACCAATAACTTATTTTATAGTCAATGTTTTAGATACTCCACAAAGCATCAGAAAATACAAACAACAGGAAATATGGATTCTTATTCCCTGGCAAATTTAAAAGAACAGAGCAGGCCCTCTAAAAAAAGAGAAAGAAATAGATATATATATCATAAAATAATGAAAATTGTTTCTCTGGAAGGCTTCTGGAGCTAGTTTCTTTACTTGAGTCACTATATATGTAGAAGGATTCATAAACATAAACATATTCATATGAATACATATAAGTATTTATAGATATAGTCTACCTTGTAAATATACAGTAAATATTTCTTCCTAAGCATTCTTCCAAAACGTTATGATTTCACATAATATATGTTGAACAAAGTTAATAACTAAATGCATTTGCACATTTTAATTTTTCTATCATATGGAGTTTTTAAAGCCAAAGGCAACAAATATTTGAGGAAAAAACCAGAACACTAAAATATTAATTGAAGCTAAAAATTTGGGAACTGCTGACAGAGGCCTGCTTCCAACTGAAATGAACCCAACTGAAAAGAACAAGACATGCATATGAATTCTCTAGAGACAATGAGATTAAATATGCTATGCTTATTTGGTGCATGGCCTATGAGGTAATTATAGAATATATAATTTTTTTTCAAGATTCATCTTGTTCTAAAAGGAAGAATATTTTGCTAACTATTCATATCAATTGTCTCAAATCCTCTGTGGAACAAGGTAGGCTATAAATGTTTTTGAATTAAACTAATATGTTTTTTAAGCGTCTGGAAGAAACCTCAGGATAGGCAAATATATATATATATATATATATGTACATACATATATATATAAAATATATATTTTAAAGTTTAAGTAATCTCTACACCCAATGTGGGGCTCAAACTCATGACCCCGAGTCAAGAGTCACATGCTCCTCTGACTGAGCCAGCCAGGTGCCCTGAAGGCAAATATATATATATATGTGTATATATATATATATATAATTAAAGATTTTATTTATTCATTTGAGACACAGAGATACAGAGAGAGAGAGAGAGAGAGCATGAGCAGGGAGAGAGGCAGAGGGAGAGGGAGAAGCAGGCTCCCCACTGAGCCAGGAGCCCGACGTGGGGCTCGATCCCAGGACGCTGGGATCATGACCTGAGCCGAAGGCAGACGCTTAACCATCTGAGCCACCCAGGCGCCCCAAAGGCAAATATATTTTAAATAAGACATAAAAGCCATCAGCCATAAAGGAAGAGATTTTAAAAACTGCTGTTAATCACCAGTATATAATAAACTCTTACAAATCAATTAGAAAAAGACAAACAATCCAATTAAATAGTGGGCAAGAAACTTGAATAGACACTTCCCAAATAAGGCTATCCAGATGGCAAGAAAACTTTTTAAAGGTTTTCAGCCTCATTAGTTACCACAGAAATGCAAATCAAAATCATAATTACTATTACCTACCAGAATGGCTAAACTTGGAAAGACTGACTAAAAACTGACATTAACTTAAGTGTTTATAAGGAAGTGGAGCAAATAGACCTCTCCTACACTGCTGGTGGGAGTGTGAATTGGTACAACCACTTTGGCAAACTACTTGGCAGCAGATATCATAGCTGAATATACACATACCCTAGGATCTAGTAAATCCAATCCGGGGAATATACTTAACAAAAGTATACATATGTATACAAAAAAATTAAAAATGTCGGGACACCTGGGTGGCTCAGTCAGTTAAGCGTCTCTCTTCGGCTCTGGTCATGATCCCAGGGTCCTGGGATGGAGTCCCCCATCAGGTTCCCTGCTCAGCGGGGAGCCTGCTTCTCCCTCTGCCTGCCAAGGCTCCCCTTGCTTGTGCTCTGTCTCTCACTCTCTTTCTCCCTCTGACAAATAAATAAATAAAATCTTTAAAAAAAATAAAAATGTCTATATTAGCTGAAAACGGGAAACAATCCAAATACCTATCAAGATCAGAATGGATAAATAAAATGTGGTATGTGGATCACTACATCAAAAACTAATGATGTATTGTATGATGACTAACATAATAAAATAAAAAAAATAAAATGTGGTATATTTACACAGCGGAATACGACACAGAAGTGAAACTTAATGAACTACTATATGCAACAGCATGGAAACCTCACAACCATAATGATGAACAAAACAATCTAATCTCAGTATGAAGTTAAAAACTGGCAAAACTGTCACCTATGGAGAGTGAAGTCAGTTACTGGGTATGAGCAGGAAGGTTTCTGGGATGTTGGTAACGTTCTATTTCTCGATCTGGGTGGCAGTTAAACGAGTGTATTTAATTCTTGAAAATTCACTGACTTATACAGTTAAGCTCTGGTTACTTTTCTGTGTGTACATTATACGTCAACACAAAGTTTATAATGATAATGATGACAATGATGTATGTCACTCATCTTTTCATATATATCTTGAATTGAATCTAAGGACTGAATCTGTGACAGTAAAAATATTATAGACTGAAACAGTAATACTAAAGGCAAGGAAACGCATGGGTAAAAAGGTGAAGTTAATTCAAATCTCACAAGGAGAAGTTTTATATTTATAACGATAAAGGGGAAGGTCTATGAGAATTAGTGAAAAATATTACTTTGGGATTTTTTTAAATGCAGCTTTAACATCTTCAAGCACCTATAACACTGCTACAACTGGAGGAAATTCCAGGATTATCCCTGGGTCATTTTCTTGTCTGGCCAATATAGCCTAGGTATACAGACATTCTTTTTTTTTTTTTTTTAAAGATTTTATTTATTTATTTGAGAGAGAGAGAATGAGAGAGAGCACATGAGAGGGGGGAGGGTCAGAGGGAGAAGCAGACTCCCTGCCGAGCAGGGAGCCCGATGCGGGACTCGATCCAGGGACTCCAGGATCATGACCTGAGCCGAAGGCAGTCGCTTAACCAACTGAGCCCCCCAGGCGCCCACAGACATTCTTTGAATGGTCACCAGACCAAGTGATCAAATCAGCAAAAGCTCACAAGCCCAGAGGTATGAGCAATTTTGATAGGATGAAGTTAAGTAAGCGCAGTTTTTAATTTGGATCCTTGAATGTAAATGAATGTCGCCGTAACTTTCTGAGTGACCTACCTTTGGTAAAAGAACCCACAACTGTGCCTGCTTAGCTCCCTAGAAAAAAAGGCCTATCCCCCCGCTCCCCAGGGGAGGCCAGCTACTTGTGGCCCATGTGAACACTGCTGTGACACCCAGGAGGCAACAAAAGGAAGCTGGAACCACTCTAACCTGACCTATGGCCTCCTCCTGGATCTTATGCCCAACTGAGTCCGCAGTGTGTCTTTGGTTGATCTCAATATCTGGCAGGTAGAGACTATGCTTCATTTCCTCATGATTGGATTAGGATCCTTTGTGAACAGCACAGAAATTGCACAAATATCATATCATTATGGATTTTTTAAAGGCTTGAAATAAATATCTTAAAAGCGACCTAAATAGGAAGCCCTTGTAATAGTATCTCTAGGAGTAGTTTCTCAAGTTTCCCCTTGTTAATCTTGCCACCCGGGCTGACTGCTTCCTTACAAAACTCCGTGCCTCATTTATGAAACAAAGGACAATTATAACCTCGGTGACGATTGCTATTTTCAAAATCTCACATACTCTTCTACAATGTGACTCTGCTACTCTCTCATCAGGTGGTGAAGTCTATTTCTCCTCTTGAATCAGGGGAGGCTCGTGACTTTCCACCCACCAAGAGACTACGGCAGAAGTGATGCTACGAGAAGTGTGAGGCTGGGTCATAAAAGGGAATACAGCTTTCACCTTGTTGGCTGGAGCACGTGCATGTGCCCGAGGCCTGCTAAAAGTCTACCTATGCTGAGACTTTTATGCTGTGAGGAAATCAGAACACATGGTGAAACCACGTACAGTTTACATCAGCCCAGCCCAGAGCCCAGGTGACAGACACATTAGTGCATAAGCCTTCGGATGATTCTAGCCCCAGCCACTGAGTCACCCCCAAATTTCAAGTCTTGCTGGATGAGGCCCTAGATATCACAGAGCAGAGATAAGCCATCCCCACTCTGTCCCACAGAATGCATGAGTATGATAACATGGTTGCTTGAAGCTGCGAAGTTGGGGGCGGTAGTAAATGGGAAAACCACTGAAGGGCTGTTTTAAACTTTAAGTAAGATGTGTGTATGAAAGTGCTCTGTACAAATTGAAAGCAAGAATGGAAGGCTGCTGCCGCATGGAACGGAGCAGGAAAGGAGCTGTGGGGAGGGTGGGCCAAGGAGAGCGGGGAGGTGAGGGAGGCATAAGGATGAAGTAGAGCAGTGGGGTGGGAGGCAGGCTTGGGATCCCATTTATCATCAGGGCCATGCTTCCTTTGACTTACTATGTGGAATCTGAATACCTTTTGAAAGTAGGGCCAAGAAGATCTCCTTTAAGACTAATGATGTACTATATGTTGGCTAATTGAATTTAAATAAAAAAAATGACTGAATATGGGGTATGAGACAATGAAGAATCAAAGATGACTCTAAGAAATTTGGCCTTAAAGACTGAAAAGACAGTTACAGCAGGAAGAATGTATCTGCCATCAGTTAAACATGGGACTACAGGTGAGACTAGTTTCAGAAGATCAATAGTTCAGTTGGGGATATCTGAAGTCTAAGATGTCTACTGGACATCCAAATAGAGATGCTGAATTGGTGGTTATATATTTGAGTCTGGAGTTTAGTGAACAAAGTGCTGCTCTCCGTGGTCCAGTTAGTTCAATGTTTACATTCCAAGGAGAAATAGGGGCCTGTCTGAATATCTAATTGTTCCCTCTTTCAGTATCATTAGTGATTGATGATACACTGTTAAGTGAAAAAAGCAAGTTATAGGACATTCCCACTTATTATATATACACAGATATGTGTGTGTATAAGCATATATACTATGCGGTTAATGTTTTGTATTCTGATTCATTTGTTTTTACAGTAAGTCAGTACTTCACCGATAATGTTAAAAAACATACACACACACACAGTAAATACATCAACCACTTTCCTGTCATACAAATTATAATGAATGCTTCCTTTCAACCAAACATGAAGCACCGTTTTCCTTCCATTGGAACCTTACTGCAACAGAAACTAATTTAAATCTACAAATGAAAACCTAAAACAACAACAACAACAAAGAACGATCTGAAGCTTGTTTATTATTGACTAGTGTAAAAAAATTATCCATAGTCTACCTAAAAACATAATGAAGTTAACCCCATCTTTATTTGTTGAACTTGCTTTCAAAATTCTTTGTGGTGGTCAACAGACTTAGGTAAACAGCTGTAACTTACAGGACAAGCTGGCTCTGTAATTGTGTCCCTCCCCTCAATCACCACACACACACACACACACACACACACACACACCCTTCACTATACTACACTGAAGAGACAAGACAACTGCAGAAAGGACAATGCAACAGAGAGAAAAAGCTGGTTTGAAAGCCGGAACAAAGATTCTGAAAGAATCTGCTTCACCTACTCCGCTGTGTCACTTTCCCCCACTTTTCAGTTGTTATAGCACCCAGGGATCAAGTCATTTAATTTATATACATCCAAAATTACTTCTGTAATTCCATTAGGAAATAAAATTCTTATGCATTTTGACAATCTTGTAGATTAGGTAATAAATAAAAAGCAAGTGTTCAGTTTATTAGTTTAGGCAAGTAACTGAAATACAAACATTAAAAATATTACCATTGTGATAGATTGAAGATGGTCACAAATCCTCTGATCATCCTTCTGTCTACTTCCCTCCCCTTCAGTTTGGGAGCTCTGTGACTGCTCTAGTAAAATATGGTGGAAATAATGCTGTACCAATTTCTGAGCCCCGGCCTTGAGACTAGCAGCTTCCACTTGTTACCTCTTGGAATATTCACTCTCGGAGCCCAGAGCTGCTATGTAAGAAGTCAGATTATCCTGTCGAGAGATCATGTGGAAAGGTCCTAAGACTATATGGGAATCTGGGCAGTGCAGATCATGGATAGCATCAACTACACGGTTATAGTGGTGAATAATATCAGTAAGGTTCCTAAGGTTCCTGTGCTCATGTAGCTTTGCCTTTGTAACGCCACTATCAAAGAGCAGCAGAGAAATGCTGTGTGTTCACCAAACTGTTTCCTTTCCATCTAGGCACACAACAAGACTGCATTCCCCAGCCTTACTTCGCAGCTAGGTGGGCCAAGTGAGTGAGTTCTGGCTAATGGAATATGGGTGGATAAACCACTTCAAATCCTAGGGGCCCCCCCCCAATCTACCTCTATAACCCTCCATGCTGTCTTTTCTTTTCTTGCGGACTGGATTTAGAATTTTGCGGGGAGAGAAGGAAGTGGAAATGAACCTAGCCGATAGAGGAGCCACTTATAAAAAGAGCCTGAGTCCCTGAAGGACTACATGGGGCAGAGGTGATTCACATCACAACCCACACTGGATGGAGCTATGTGCAAGGAACAGAACCTTCACAGGGTTAAGATGCTGAGACTTTGGGGGATGTTTGTTATAGTAAATGGCTTACCTTGTCTAATACAAAGAAGGATTTGTAAATAGTTATTTCCCAATATTTTCATGTATGTTTTAACTTAAATAACTACAGTAGTCCCCCTTTATCTGTGGTTTCCCTTTCTGTGGTTTCAGTTACCCATGGTCAACCATGGACTGGAGGCAGATGATCCTCCTTCTGATGTATCACTTGGTCAACAGTAGCCTAATACTAGGTCACAATGCCCATGCCACTCACCTCACTTTGTCTCATCACGTCGGCATTTTATCATCTTACATCATCACAAGAAGGGTGAATACAGCACAGTAAGAGATTTTGAGAGAGCACATTCACGTGACTAATACTGTTAAAACTGAGACATTTTATTCGTAGTTATAATTGTTAATCTTTTATTGTACCTAATTTATAAATTAAGCTTTATCATAGGTGTGTATGTATAGGAAAAAACAGTATACACAGAGGTTGGCACTATCCACAGTTTTGGGTGTCCACTAGGGGTCTTGGAACATATATCCCGTGGAATGGGCGGTGGGAGACTACTATACTGTATTACATTAGATTCGGTCTTAAATTTCTCTAACAGATTTACATTTTAGAATATTTTCTCTAGAGAAGTGAGATTTCTACCAGTAGAAAAGAAAGTAACTAACCAATTAGGTTTTAATTTTACCAAAACTAATATGGAAGAGCCAATCCAAAATAATGTATTGGAGGATTTTGTTTACAAAATTACATTTTGTTTATATCCTATTGTGAACTGCTATAAGAGTCTTTATTAAAAATCTTTAGCATAGAACTAAGGAATGTCATCATGCTCTTGATTTACACTGATTTATGATTTTTAAAATTTGTAAGGCAGGGAGAATTTTTACAATTGAATAATTATTAACATTTCTTCTTTATATGAAAGTAACACATGATCCCTGAAGATACTAGTTTTAAATCTAAAAGCAATTATTGTGGGGCACCTGGGTGGCTCAGTCATTAAGTGTCTGCCTTCGGCTCAGGTCATGATCCCAGGGTCCTGGGATCGAGTCCCGCACTGGGCTCCCTGCTCCACTGGAAGCCTGCTTCTCCCTCTCCCACTCCCCCTGCTTGTGTTCCTGCTCTCGCTATCTCTCTCTCTCTGTCAAATAAATAAATGAAATCTTTAAAAAAAATAAAAGCAATTATTATAATGTCTCATTATAAAACATTTACATTTGTTTAGCTTTGGCAGTTATGTCAGAAGAAAACACTTTTATTTGCGGCTTTTGAGAATCAAGCTACTATCTTTTAATTTCAAAAACTGTTTAAATATTCTTTCAGTTGTGTAAATAACCAAACTGTGACAAAGCACCTCCCTAACTTCTAGGAGTTTTATGATTTATGAAAATAACAACAATGAAGACATACAAAAAGAAACACTAACACAAAAAGTTATAAAATTAACCAATAAAAAAGGAACACAAACAGTGTTCTGTCATAACAGTGTGGGGGGAAAAAGAACATATTTGGACAGAGTGAAGTATAAGTAGAGAAATCAACATCTCAGTTCAAAGTAGGAAAAAATTCTTAAAAAGTCACCCTGGTAGATCTGTGAGAGAGAGGATTTAAAAAAATAAAACTGGGATTTCTTGGTGATTCAAGAACTATGTTTTCTTCCACAGCCGCCTGGCTTATAAGGGACTCATGGAACTGAGGTGGGTGGGGTTGGGGTTTAGTGTCTATCACTTTCAAAAAGGAAGATGCTCAACAAATGAGCAGGGACACATGGATATCCACATGCAAAAGAATGAAGTTGACCCTAACACCTCATACCACATACAAAAGTTAAATGGATCAAAGACCCAAATGTAACAAACAAAACTATAAAATTCTTGGGAGAAAACGTGTAAAACGTCAAGATCTTGGTTTAGGTAATGATTCCTTAGATATGACACCAAAAGGACAAGCAACCAAGGAAAAAAATAGATAAACTAGATTTCATCAAGATTAAAAACTTTTGTGCTTCCAAGGACACCACCAAGAAAGTGAAAAGACAACTCACAGAAGGAGAGAAAATATTTGTAAATCATATATCTGATAAGAGACTTGTATCCAGAATATGCAAGGAACTTTTAGAACTCAACAATAAAAAACAAATAGCCCAATTTTTAAAATGGAGAAAAGATCTGAATAATTTCTCCAAAGAAAAAAAAATATATAGGGGGTATACATGGATGTACTATATAAAAATGGGACATTCCAAAACTGCTGGTCAGGGGACTTTGTTGCCTTGTTCACCAACAGGTCAGATTTACAGCAGCTGAGGGCATCTATTCCAAAATGAATGTAATGGAACACTAAGAAGTAAACTGAGATGATTCACTTTGGCTGTCTGAACAGTAGTGTTTCATAGGAAGAGAAACAAGTCACATAAAGGCTTCTTCTCTTTGTAGTAGAGTAGAAAAACTCTCTTTCAAAAAGAATATACAAATGGCTACTAAGCACATGAAGAAAAGATGCCCAAACATCATTAGCCATTAGGCAAATGCAAATTAAACTTACAGTGAGATATACTTCAGACCCACTAGGATGGCTATAATAAAAAAGACAGAGAATAACAAGTGTTGGTTGAAGACAGGGAGAAAAATGGAACCCTCATACATTGCTGGTAGGAATGTAAAATGATGCAGATACTCTGAGAAACAGTTTGACAGTTCCTCAAAATGTTAAAGATATAGCTACCATATGACTCAGTAAATCTACCCCTAGGTGTATACCCAAGAGAAATGAAAACATAAGTCTACTCAAAAACTTGTAGAAGAGGGGCGCCTGGGTGGCTCAGTTGGTTAAGCGTCTGCCTTCGGCTCAGGTCATGATCCCAGAGTCTTGGGATCAAGCCCCGCATCAGGCTCCCTGCTCAGAAGGGAGTCTGTTTCTCCTTTTTTCTAAAATTTTTTTTATTTTTTATTTTATTTATTTATTTATTTAATTTTATTATGTTATGTTAGTCACCATACAATACATCATTAGTTTTGATGTGGTGATCCACGATCCATTGTTTTCGTATAACACCCAGTGCTCCATGCAGTACGTGCCCTCCTTAATACCCATCACCAGGCTAACCAATCCCCCCTCCCCCCTCCCCTCTAAAACCCTGTTTGTTTCTCAGAGTCCATAGTCTCTCATGGTTTTTAAAGAGTATTTATTTATTTATTTATTTGAGAGGGAGCCTCTAACCCTGCTTGTGCTCTTGCTCCCTCTCAAGTAAATACTCTTTAAAAAAAAAACAAAAACCTTGTACAAGAATGTTTACAGCAGCATTATTCATAATAGCTAAAACATGGAAACAACCCAAACATCTATCAACTGATTAACAAAATGTGGTCTTATCCATACAAAGGAATATTATTTGGCCATAAAAAGTTAACAAAATACTGATACATACTACAACATGGATAAACCTTGAAAATATTATGCTGCATAAAAGAAGTCAGACTCAGAGGCCACACGTTGTACGAATCCACTTATATGAAATGTCCAGAATAGGCAAATTCACAGAGAAAGAAAGTAGATTAGTGGTTGTTATAGACTGAATTGTGTTCTCCCCAAATTTTTATACTGAAGCCCTAACTCCCAGTGTGACTACATTTGAAGATGGGGCCTATAAGGAGATAACAGAGGTTAAGTGAGGTCATAGAGTGGGGACCTAATCTGGTAGGGTTGGTGTCCTTATAAGAAGAGGAAGAGACACCAGATCTCCATCTCTCTGTCTCTTCTCTGTCTCTGTCTCTCTCTCCCTATGTTCCCAGAAGAAAGGCCATGTGAGAACACAGTGAGAAGGTAGCTGTCTACAAGCCAGGAAGAGAGGCTTCACTGGACCCCAATCCTGATGGCAACTTGATCCCGGACTTCTAGCCTTCAGACTGTGAGAAAATAAATTTCAGTTTTTTAAGCCACCCAGTCTGTGGTATTTTGTTATGACAGCCTTAGCAGACTAATACAGTGATTGCCAGGAGCCAGGGGAAGGGGAAAATGAGGAGTAACTGCTAACAGATGTGGGGTTTCTTTCTGGGGTAATGAAAATGTTCTGGATTTACATAGTGGTGATAGCTGCATAAGTGTGAATATACTAAAAACCGTCATGCAATTTAAAAGGGTGAATTTTAGGGTATATGAATTCTTTCTTGATAAAAAAATTTGTATCAATTAGATGTCAATTTTAAAAATCTTAAAAAAAAGCAAGTTGCACATTTATAAAAGTCCATCCTGGTCATGTGACAGATTTAACTGAGGAACTTAGTGAAATCCCCCTACCTCCCATTTTCCTAGTTTGATTTACAAGTGTCACCTGTTAGTTGTAATGCATGTTTACTTACAATAAACTCATTCAATCACGTTCTTGAGAAAAGGAAAAAATCTTTTTACATTTTGTATAGGAAAGGCAAGTGGTTAAAATAGAAGGTTTATTAGCCCTTCCTACTTACTGTTATTCCCTAACCTTCTTTGTTTTTATGCCCTTCCCTTCTTAGCCTCATTTTGTTTTTCTTATCTATAATATCGCTTGGTTCTTCATCAATTTTCTTTCCTAACATCCACTCACTTTCCTGTTTGCTTCCTTTGTCCTAGTTTCCTTACATCAATAAGTGTGTACTGAGAACCTCCTGCTTGACAGTAGGGGCTCTGCTTTTAGGAAGCTTAGAGTCACATCTTGTCTTTCTTTCTTTTCTCTTCTAATCACACAGTATTGTGCCTTCATGTGCCCACTATCACATTTTCTTATGCATTTTCACTCCTCTATTTGTGATGATTGTTCATACATATATGAAGAGAGAGAGAGAGAGTCCCCAATGTTACTGCTATGGCATATAAAAATACTGACAAGAAGGACATGAAAATGTCTGACTCTTGTGTTCATTCATGATGCTGTTCTGATTTTTAGGAGCTAGGAGATGGTGTTGATGATGATGATGGAGCTAGAGAGGCTGAGGAAGTGTATGGAGCAAGACTGTGGGAGCCTTCCTTAACAGCACAGACAGTCTCTGTGGGTGGACAGCCTGAGCTCGGGTTTCTAGAAGTGATCTGACAAGCATTTCTGGGACATGACTAGGACCTAAGAACCCAATGCTAGGGGCACAGAATTCAAGGACGTGATCTTTGCCCTTTAAGAAGGTAACATGTACTAGAAAAAGACAGATGTACAATGAGGTATTTCTCATAGTAAGCAGCAGGTCCCACCAGTCCCCTTATCTGGTGCTATTCCTTCTATTCCTCTCTTCCTTCACTCAGACTTATACCAAGCATTTTATTTCATGCCAGCCTTGGTGCAAAGAACTGGGAACATAAAGACCAGTAAGGAAAATTGGCTTCCAAACCAGGCATTACTCTTGAGGAGCTGAACTTACTACTTTGTCTGGCAGAAAAGTCCTCTCCCCTTTCCACAAACCCAAGTCCTCTCCTACTTAAACTTTCTTCTCAAGTCTTTGTAAATGAAGGTTATGTGCTTATAAGTCAACCTGATATTCTAGTCATCCCCTTTCATTTGGGTTTATGCATTTTACAAACTATATGTTTTGGCCCTCTATTTACAGATTCTATTACTATGAGGCCCCTATTATAATGAAGCAGCTTCTCATGGGGTTATATATTAATAGGATTATTATGAGGCTATGTAATTAATGCTCTGTTTCTCTTCAAAGACTAGTGAATGCTACTGATCGTTGAGTCAGACTTGGAAATCCCACTCTCCAAAACCTTATCACAATTTCAGATTGGACTTCAAATAGTTTTACCCTGTGAATAGGCACATATTATATCCCTAAATAAATGAGCTTGACTTTAACTACTGACCTACCCTAGCCTGGTATCATCTGCCACTGGTCTGAGTGAACTGGTGAACATGGTATGTGACTTTGTATTATGAATGTATAATTAGCCATGCAGTCTCTCCCCAACCAACACACAGATAACCATAAGGGCATTCATTCCCTAAGTCAAAGGTACAAGCATGCATATACCTGAGGGAAGGCTGTGGAACACTGTCTGGACTGGCTGGTACCTGGACTCCCTTTTCCCATTCTTCCTTCCATGTATCCGCAAAGAGGTAATAGCTGTCAGGATTAATATGATGAGAATCTGGAAGTTTCATGGCACTGATGAGGTCCTTCCGGAATACCTGAGAAGACATTGTACACATCATGAGAAGACCATCACTATGAAACTAACACCATTTAATGTACTTTTAAAAAGACTATCCTCACCCACTCTTCAGCAAGAGATATCTCTAACTTCCTAAATGGCCAGATCAACTTCTATTTGGAAAGGGTTTGAAGTACTGACAGTTTGTTCTGGATTTAATGAAGAGTAAATAAATCCTTCTTGAATTATTTTCTAGGGCTCCTTGAATTTAAATTAACAATACAGGTTACTCTAAAATAGTTTGTATAAAACAATCTGTAACTCTCTCAAATTAAGCAGTTTAAGTATCCTCTGATAACTTCTAATTATTTATTTAGGTATCACTTTATTTTTTATTTACTTAGAAATTATTTTAGTATCTTATTTTTTTCTTCTTGAGATTTTGATAGGAATTACGGGTTTTTGTTTTTTTTTTGAGGGGGGAAGGGGAGAGGGAGAGAGAGAATCTTAAGCAGGCTCCATGCCCAGCGTGGGGCCTGATGCAGGGCTAGATCTCATGAACCTGAGTTCACCACTTGCACCGAAATCAAGAGTCAGATGCTTAACTGAGCCACCCAAGTGCCCCTACTTAGAAATTATTTTAGACATATGGAAAAGTTACAAAGATAGTACAGAGCTCCCATATACCCTTCATATAGTTTCTTCTAATGTTAACATCTTACATAACCAGAGTATAATGACCTAAACCAAAAAGTTAACATTGCTACAATACTATTAATTAATCTACAGACCTTATTAAAATGTTACTAATTTTCTGGTTAATATCCTTCCGTTCCAGAATTAAATCCAGGATCCCACATTGCAATTACTTGTCATGTCTCCTAGTATTCTCCAATTTGTGACAGTTTCTTTGTATTTGTCTTTCAAGACCTTGACACTTTTGAAGAGAACTGGTCATGTATTTTAGAGACTATCCCTACAATTTGGGTTTGTCTGATGTTTTCTCATGATTAAAATTTTACTCATTTTTGGCAAGAATGCCACAGAAATGATGCTGTCTCCTTCTCATTCCATTATATCAGGGACATATAATGCCGATGTCCTATCAGTGGTGATGTTAAACTTGATCACTTGGTTAAGGTAGTGTCTTGCTGGTTTTCTCCACTGTTAGGTTACTGTATTTCCCTTTGTAATTAATAAACATCTCAGAAGAGATACTTTAAGATTATAAAAACATCCTGTTTCTCCTCAAACTGTCATGAGCTAATTTTAGCATCCACTGGCGGGTATCTTGCTTGCAGGAATTATTGCTGTGGTATCATAATGGTGATTTTCTATTTCCCTTAGTCCTTCTACATTTATTAATTGGAATTCCTCTGTAAGAAAGAGCTGTCCCTTCTTCCCCCTTATTTGTTTATTTATTCAATTATTTAGTTATATCATTATAGACTTGTGGATATCTATTTTATTCTTTGGGTTATAAGCCAGTATTTTTTTTTTTTTGTGGCTCAAATTGTTCCACTTTTGATCACTGGGAGCTCTTTTGTGTTGGCTCGCGCCTCTACTCTTTCAACACATCCCATCCTTTTTTGAGTATTTTCTTAATTTCCTACATCACGACATGCCCCAGGCATGTTTATATCCCCCGTTTATAAAAGCTATTGATTTTATATGTTAACTTCATATCCCACTACCTTATTGAATTCTTTTATTGCCTGAGTTAGTTTTATCATTGATTTTCCTGTGGTTTTCTAGATATATTATCATATCATCTGCAAAGAGAGTTTCACATCTTCTTTACCTAGTCTTAGGTCTCTAATTGGTTTCTCTTGTTTAATTGCACTGGCAAATACTGTACTAATATTTGGAATAGTAATGGGGATAGTCGACAATATCTGCCTTCTTCCTGAAATTGGGGGAAATGATTCTAGTGTTCTTCATTAAGATCCTAGGTTGAAGACTATGGTAGATATATAGTATCTATGTTAAATTATCTTACAGTTCTCCTTTATTCTTGAATGTTTTTGAATGCCTGGGTACTGAGTTTTGTTAAAGGCTTCTTCAGTGTATATGAGAATAATTGTATAATTATTTTCCTTAGATATATTAATATGCTGTATGATTATATATATATTTTTAAAGATTTTTTATTTATTCACTTGACAGAGAGAGACATAGTGAGAGAGGGAACATAAGCAGGGGCAGTGGGAGAGGGAGAAGCAGGCTTCCCACTGAGCAGGGAGCCCGATGTGGGGCTCGATCCCAGGACCCTGGGATCATGACCTGAGCTGAAGGCAGACGCTTAACAACTGAGCCACCCAGGCACCCCTATATTTTATTTTTTTTAAAGATTTTATTTATTTATTTGACAGAGAGAGACACAGCGAGAGAGGGAACACAAGCAGGGGGAGTGGGAGAGGGAGAAGCAGGCTTCCCGCGGAGGAGAGAGCCCGATGCAGGGCTCGATCCCAGGACCCTGGGATCATGACCTGAGCCGAAGGCAGACGCTCAACTGACTGAGGCACCCAGGCACCCGATTATATTGTACTTCTTAATACCAAAACAAACTTGCATTTCTGGAATGAATGTCATTTGGTCATGATACATTTGTTAAATATGGTACTGTATTCAGTCTTCTAATATTTTATTTAGTATTTTTGTGTCATATTCATGAGTGATATTTATCTGAAGTTTCCTTTCTTTTTTTAAAATTGTCTTTGTCTTTTAGGTTTAGGTATCAGTGTTATGCATGCTTCGTAAAAGGAATTAGAAAAAAATAAAAAGGAATTAGAACATTTTCATTCTGTTACAATGCTCTAGAATAACCTGAGAATTATTGGGACTATCCGGTCCCCAGGAAACCATCCGGACTTGGTGCTTTCACTGTGGGGTAGTTGCTTAATAATATTCTCTACTTCTTTAGAAATTGATCACTTTAAGCTTTCTACCTCTAATGGAGTCAATTTTGGTAATCTGTATTTCCATAGGAAGTTATCTGTTTTATCCAGTTTATCAAATTTATTTCTGCAGAGGCTTGCAAAGTATACCCAGTTCTACTTTGCACAGAAGCTTGGGATCAGAAAATGACAGTGCGTGTGGAAACTGTGAAAAGCAATCTTAATAACTAATGGGGAAAATTATGATTTTTCTATGACCTTTAAACATTTTTGTCAAAATATAAGAAACTCTTATTGTTGGCTATAAGTGTATAAAAATGAAAAATATAATCGATATTTTAGTATACAGTAATTAAACATTAGAAACATTGAGAATTAAAATACTTTTTATAAGAAAATTTATCAAGAGTAGGTGGAACAAAGCTTGCCTCCTTTTTCTTATCATATAATTTAAGACATGGAGCAAACAACTGAGATGGAATGTTTTAAACTTTCATTATTTTAAAAAATCCATGATTTCAGTTTGTATTTCCCTTTTCACCCAAGAGTTGTTTAATAGGTTTTAAAATTTCCATAGGAAAGGACCTTTCTGTTTTTGTAATTTCTGATTTTACAGCATTGTGACCAGAGTATTGTTTATATGTCCATGTAATAATGGAAATCACTGTTTTCCTTGTGACTTAATAGTTGGTCATATTTCGTATGTGTATCATAGACATTTGAGAAGGTGCATTCTCTATTATCTCTAATATCAAAGTTTCAAGTTTGATGTATATTCATCATCTGTACCTTACTAAGCTGCTTAAGTTGTTTATAACTATCTCCTCACTTATTTTTTTGTTCACTTACTCTGTCTGATACTGAGAGAGGTATATGAAAGCCTCCTACAATTAGTGCGTTTCTACCTACGTCTCCTTGACTCTTCCATGGTTTTTGCTCCATGGAGGTGGTTGCTGTGTTATTCAGTGTATAGATATTCCTAAGTATCACATCTTCACGGTGAATTGTGGTGTTTAGCACTAAAAAGGCTTCTTTGTTTTGGGGGGCTTGATTGATTTCTACTTTGAGATCAGGCTCACTCCTCCTCCTACCATTTTCCTGGTATACCTTTGTCCATCTCTATTTTTAGCCTTTCTGAATAGGTGTTTCAGGTATAGTGTATACAGCATATAGTTGCATCTTGTTTTGTGAGCCGTAAAAATTTTTTTCTTTAATAGATGTTAAGCCCATTCATAATATTTATTGGCATGTCTCAGATATTTGGTCTCAACTCTGTCATATTGATAATTATGTGTTAATTTCCTTATGCATCTGTCTCTATCAGATGTGTATTGTTTGCTCTTTTAATTACATTTTTTTGCATTTAAGAAGGTTTATAGTTGTAGTCTATTTGTTATCTTTGTACTCTGATCTTTAAAAATGTCCTCAGTTTCATTTTCTTTTTTAACCTATCTGGTTTATCAGTTTTTATTGTTCTCAGTGAGTTCCTCAGGGGTGAGGAGGATAGGAATGAAATGTCTATTGTGGCAGCCAAGAGGACCCCAGTGTGAGCCTTAACCCTACCCCTGGCAAGGGAGCCCCAGCTGTGTGAAAAGTTCAAAGGCCAGAGGTAGAGGATGATGATATGAATACAGAAACAACTTGGACTTGGGGAAACAAAGAGATTTCCCATAGTTCATTTTCTGCACTCTAAGCACAATTAGGCACTGACAATATTGGAACGAGGATCCATCTGAAGTTTGATGTACTGTTATCCTCTGGTTGAAAGGGTCCCTGGGTGACTAAGGGGCATGGAAATATGCTCACCAGCCTGGACACACGACTTAAATGGCTGTGGAAGCCTAAGCTTTGTGATTCTGCCCTTTTCAACAACAGAAAAAAGTATGTAAGAGGTCTTAAGCTAACTTGGCAATGATGTCAGTGATGAAGACCCAGCTGAAGTCTAAGGAATGAGGGAACACACTTTCACATGAAAGTATACATACACCGGTATATACCTCATCTACTCATTTCTAATTCTGAAAAAAATCAACCATCCACTGGCAGGTGGAAAATAAACATGTCCACATTTCCGGAAGATCAAAGGAAAAATGCTACCCATCAAACATTTTAGCCTTTAATGCTAATAAAGGTTCTCTGAGGAGAAACACTGTTCAAATTTTATGTAACATGAAAGTAGAGGCACAGAGCGTGATCCAATAAGGCAGTAATTCTCCATTGGTGCAGTTCTGTTTAAACTGACATTTCAGAGTATAGGACTGAACTATCACATAATCAAATGATGCCATTTAAATGAATAAAGACTCATTCCATTTGCTTCTTTGCAGGGACAGCTCTGCAAATGCCTGTTGCTTTTTCACTTAGGGAAGATTAAGAATTAATATGATCTGAGCAAAGTAGAGAAGGAAACCAACCTTAAGCATGCTGGTGGCCAGGTGGCAACAAAATGACCTCCCTACCAAGAATCCTAGCCAATTAAAGTTAATTGGGTGCTGTGCAGGGAGAAAGCTGTCTACAGAAAAAAAAAAACCTGGTGGTTTATTACATAATGCTTTGTATAAGGGGTAAGAGAGATCACAGTCATATCCATTTAACATGTTTTGCATAGAGCTCAGTGTTCTGGATGGCTAGGGGGAGAAACTCAATCACCCTTTTCCTGAACACTGGTCCATTTCTATAAAAGACTAGAGTGCCTTTAATGAGCCAGTGGTTAAGTAGTGGTGGCAATTTACAATTGTGCTAAATAAACTACTGTCTTTGGGAAAGAGAGTGCTATGGGAAATCCTACTTTAGATTTGGAAAGAATACTAGGGCTAAGTATTTTCAACCTCCTAAAATATTTCATTGTTTCCCATGTGATACACTTCACAAAATAAATCAACTGATTGCAAACCATGCTTAGGGCTTAATAATGTCACACCATCTCATCATGTAGCTTAAGCCATGTCTTTATATTTGATATAACTGCTTATAAAAATCTGTTCTGTATAGTTTCCTAAGTAGCCTAGAAACATACTGCAGTGGGTTGAACGGCGCCCCCCCCAAAAGATATGTCTACATCCTAATTTCTGGAATCTATGAATGTTACCTGATTTGGAAAAGGGATCTTTGCAGAGATAAATAATTTAAGGATTCTAAGGTGAAGAGATCATCCTAGAACATCTGGGTGGGCCCTAAATCCAATGACAAGTATCCTTACAAAAGAAAGGCAGAGAGAGATTTAAGACAGAAAAGGAGGAGGCAGTGTGACCATGGAGACAGACTAGAGTGACTCACTGATCCACAAGTCAATAAATGCTGACAGTCATCAGAACCTGGAAGTGGCAAAGGATGGAATCTCCCCTAAAGTCTTGGGAGGGAGCACAGCCTAGCCAATGTTGGACTTCTGGCCTCCAGAACTGTGAGAAAATAAATTCCGGTTGTTTTAAGCCACCCAGTTTGTGGTAATTTGTTACAGCAGCCCTAGGAAACTAATACACATGTTTACCAAACAGAAGAGTAACTTGAAGACTCTAGACAAAGACATATAAAAGCAGAGGCCAGTGAAATCTGGCCCTTGTCCACAGCTTCAGAAATACCAAATCTCCAGGGAACAGACATTCTGTGAAGTCTGGGAAACCTCAGATGGCAGGAACACCAATCAATTCAGACCTATTTTTCTTAAAATGAAGAATGAAGGCTAGATCTAATGACTATTATAATTTTCCTTCCACCTTTAGAGAAAAACAGCAGACCTATATGATAAGCCTGATTTCAATTTTATAACATAGCCAGATTAAATAGCATCAAATCCAAGGTTTCTAGAGAAGCACTTTTACTTAAGGCAGAGCACAAGAGTCTGCTTTATCTTGCTGTAGAAACATCCCAAGCATGAGGCAGAACATAAAATGCTGAAGAAGGGATAGGAATGTCAGTTCAGTACTCAAGCAGATATCTGCAAAGTGATATGAAATATATTTACCAAACTGGTCTCATGAATCTGCTTTTGATAAGAAAAGGAATTTGGGGGGTTTTTAAAAAAAGAATACAGGCAAACAAAATAGCGTTAATGTATCCTGGGTAGAGAGGTGTGAGTTCTATACACATATGGTGGCATACACATATGCACATATTTGTGTATTTTCATAAAGAAACAATAAAAGGATAAACCAAAAGCTTTTTTTAAAAAATGGCTACCTCTGGGAGTGGGGGAGAACACAGTGAGGAGAGAAAGACAAAAGCTAGATCTCTCTGAATGTGTTTTGTGTCACAGCTGGATGTCTGCACCAGGCAAATGTCTTATACAGTCAAAAATGAAATTAAAAATCTTTAAAGAAAGGAATATGGGCCCAGGGACACACTACCCAAATTGGTCTACTGGTTTCACCAACCACTTTGGGACAAATTATTTAAATTCTGTGTCTCAGTTTACTCATCTGTAAAATGGGGATAACAACAACACCTCATAGAGGTTGTTATAAGAATTAAATGGCTCAATTCATGTAAAGGGCTTAGCATGGTATTAGGCTCATGGTAATTGCTAAATAAATTCTAGCTGTGGTTATTATTTTACCATCATCATCATCATAGTCTCAGCTTTACCTCTAAAAGCAGAAAGAAGTATACAGCTAAGTTCTCCTATCTATCTAGTCCATAAAAGTAATTACTGATGGGATAAAGGAGATGTGAGTTCATGGCTCAACTAAAACATGCATGGTTTAGCTCCCAAAGATAGGATTCCCAAGCAAGAGGCCCATCAAAAACTCTAGCCAACTCTCTATAGGCCACAAGGTAGTGCAGAAACTTCACAAAATAAAACATGGCATTTGATGCTAAATTAAAGATTATGAATGAAGGCTCTAGATGTTGACATTGACCTAGGTAATGAAGTTGAGAAGTTTTACAAGTTCTTAATTGTGTGCCTATTTTATATGCACTGGTAGTTTCCCCAAAAGTTTCTGAAACAAAAAAGCTTTGTACTTACCAGATATCTGCTCATTTATGGTCAAAGAGGGGATTCACAGGCTAACATACAGCCCAGAAGCTATGCCAAGTCCAACAGTGCATGTACATCTTGGCCCCTCAGATGCATGCAGAAACAAAGGAGGCCTCACTATGAATCAATTAGAATATCAATGCTTAACCTGCCAGAGCCACAAAATGAAAATGTCCTTCATGGACAGCTCTGGCTTTTACTGCTTTCATTAACATCTCTCAGTGGGCAGTTTGTTAAAGCATAGCTAGTCTGAACATTTCTGTGACATTTTTTAGAGGAAAAGTCAAAACATTTACTTCCTGTATGACACAAAAGGGAAAACTGTCTGGTTCATGTGAATGTAGCAGAGAAACGGATTAGTTCTGATTCACAGTCACTTAAATATGAAACTATACATAAATGACCACAAACAGATGTGTCATCCCAACAGCACCAAAAAACAGCTGCAAATGTGGTAACTATATTTAATCAAAAGGAATTAACTGTAAGTGATTTTCTTAGAATTATACAATCTTAAGATAAAAAAAAAAGATGTTCAGGTTACCTAAAAGAATCAACCACTTAAAGCAGAGAAAACCTAGCAAAGAATACAAACTTGTTCTTATATGATGACAAAAGGTACCCGTATTATCAAAATACCGTGTCCCACGTTAATTTCTCCAGAGGAGCAAAGCTTATTCAATTTCTAAGTTTAAAACTTTAAAGATCATGTAAATATTTTTTCACAGAAATATTTTTCAAATAGCTTAAAATAATTCTCAGTTTTCTTACAAAGAACAAACAGGACATTTTTGATGGCTTTGCGGTGACATCAATTGAAACATCAATTACCATAAAGCAATGTACTTTTGGGCAACTTAGGTAGGTTTGATTACCTCCCTTACCCACTACCCAACAGAGGTAGTGTGCATCCCGGTGATGGAGGAGGGGGAGCAATTGAGTCTGAGTTGGAGATCTGGGCAATTTTCACACAAGAGATGACATCTGAGGTTTACTTTGCAAGTTTTTCTCCCATCCCTCACTATCCCTTTTTTGTACAGTAAGTGTGCATTTGCAAGCTTGGTAGTTTTTATCTCCTGCAGGTCAGAAAACCAAATAATCAAGCATGTTAGAAATACAGGCTCTATTTCAGAGTGTTGCAGTGTTCTCTGCCAAGTTAAAATATGTGAGCTTTGACTCTGTTGCTATGAAAGTCTTAGACATAATAAATGAGACTATGGAACTACAGATGATATGCCGTCAATCCTTTTTTTTTTTTTTTTAAAGATTTTATTTATTCATAAGAGACAGAGAGAGAGAGAGGCAGAGGGAGAAGCAGGCTCCCCGCTGAGCAGGGAGCCCGATGCGGGACTTGATCCCAGGGCCCTGGGATCATGACCTGAGCCAAAGGCAGACGCTTAACCATCTGAGCCACCCAGGCGCCCGCCATCAATCCTTTAAGATAGGTTATGTTTTATAGACCAGTCGGACTAATGTATGTGAAAATATCCTGGCTTTTGAGAAAGAATAGAAGACTTTTTAATACATTCAAATTAGTCGTCTAGTACTATGTGCTTTTTCTAGGGCAATGGCTTTTGAAAAACATCTCTAAGAGTATGGGCCCTTTTGAGAATCAGATGAAGGCACTAGCATACACATACACACAAACACACATTAAAAACATACCCTCAAAAGCCTGTATACAATTTGCAGAAACTACCAAAGCCCCTGAACCATACGTGGAATTCACACACCCCAAAAACTCTTCTCTAGAGGATAAATCAGGGGTAGGCATAAACAAGAATACCAATGAAGCACTAAACATCGAAGAAAATACGTACCTATTAATGCAGCTGATAAAGCCCCAGTGAAAACAATCATTTACACTGCATTTCAGTGACAAACTCCCATTACAAACAAAAGGTTTCAGTCAGAAAAAAAGAAACTCCCATCCTTACAAGAGGAAAAAGGCAAGATAGGGAGCAAATTAACGATTTTTTCACGAACCCTTTAGAGAAATGAGTCGCGGGACAAATGGCCAACTCAAGGAAGGATGAACACGCCTGCAGGGAGACACAAGGACAGGAGCTTTTGCTTACCTGGGGCAGAAGCCACAGCAGGAACATTTAACCCAGAACTTTTGACAAATTGCTGGGGGCAAAGTGAGGACAACCAAGAAAGAATGAAGTTCCTGAGGGCTATAGTAAGAGGGGGTTCCAACCCTCTTGTAAGCTTTTTCTCTAGAAACCCAACTAGGCTCTTATAGGGAAGATGGTGGAAAACCTGGAGAAGGCCCCCCCCTTCAAGTGGTGCTGTCTGAGTCCCTGGTGCTCTGTGTCCTGGCTCTCTTACTGAACAAACAAAAAGCTTCACCTGCATGGGAAGGCTATCAGGTGAGGGCACTGGTGTAATTTCACTAGTGCTGGGAAGAAGGGCAAAGCACCCAAGCTCAGCCTCCCTGTGTTACACAAGGGAAAAAAGCCTTAATCTAGAGGAGGGAGAACCTTAAGGACAGAGACTGAGCATACCAGAAGATACTGGCTACAGGCAGATAGGGGAATAGGAGGCAGGGACAAAAAAAAAGCCCTACCCCTAAAGTCCACTTCCCCATCTCACCCCCAGAAACAGAACCACTACACATCTCAAGGACTGAGAGTAATCAGAAGGTTAGTTCCCCAGTACTCTACCACCATGCTAAAGCCTCCAGTGATAATAACTATGGCTTATACTGGGAGAGCTGCAAAAGACAGAATCTCTCTGAGGACAAGCACAAAGGGAAGATTCTAATCCAAGACAGGAGACAAAAACAAAGTCACCAGAAGAATTAGAAGGAAGTCTCTGGCGCCCACAGCAGTAACACATTTCAAATACTCTCTTACATTGGTAGTGGGAGTGTAAACTGATGAAGCCCCTTTGGAAAACAGCCTGGTATTTCTTCAGATGGTTAACTAGGGTTACCATATGGCTCAGCAATTCCACACCTAGGTGTATACTCAAGACAACTGAAAACGTATGTCCACACAGAAACTTGTACATGAATGTTCATAGTATTCATAATACTCTAAAGATGGAGACAACCCCAATGTCCATTAATTAATGAATGGATAATAAAATGTGATATACCCATACAATGGAATATCATTCAGTCATTAAAATAAATGAACTACTGACACATGCTACAACATGGATGAACCCTGAAAACATTATGCTAAGTTTAAGAAGTCAGACACAAAAGGCTGTATGTTGTATGATTCCATTTATATGAAATGTCCAGAACAGGCAAATCCATAGAGACAGAAGTTAGATTAGTGGTTGCCAGGGGCTGGGAGTCGGGGAATTAGGGAGTTACTGTTAATTGGTAGAGGGTTTCTTTTTTTTTTTTTTTTTAAAGATTTTATTTATTTATTTGAGAGAGAGAGAATGAGAGAGAGAGAACACCTGAGAGGGGATAGGGTCAGAGGACGAAGCAGACTCCCTGCCGAGCAGGAAGCCCAATGCGGGACTCGATCCAGGGACTCCAGGATCATGACCTGAGCCGAAGGCAGTCACTTAACCAACTGAGCCACCCAGGCGCCCTTGGTAGAGGGTTTCTTTCTGGGGTGATGAAATTCCACATTTAGACTGTAGTTACGGTTATACAACTCTGTGACTAGACTAAAACCTACTAAATTATACATTTTAAGTAGATGAACTGTATGGTATAAGAATTATATTTCATAAAAGATGTATAAAGTGGTTTTTTTTTTGAAAAGAGCAACTGTTGTGGCATCAGCGGACATCACCTTAGAGGCCCTGACATCCACTCCCACCCAACAATAACAAAGTATCCCTCCTCCTTAATGTGGGATCAGCACAGACTGGGTAGGGAGCCTGGACTGTCACCACCACCCATGAGTAATGTAGTACCCCTTACCACCACCACCACCCCTGCTGCTATCAGTAGAGGCAACAGGGTGGGGATTTCCACCCCCACCAAGTAGTAGGGAGACACCCCTCTCCTGTCCCAGAGAGATAACAGAACTTTCTTCCTAGAGACTAACAGAAGTTAAGATGGGAAGCCTAGGAATTCTGCAACTGGTGGTACAGAGTCAGTGCCCCACCTCCCCACTGGCCTGGTTACTACAGAGGCCTGCTAAAACAGATTTAAATAAGACTTACTGTCTGATAATATAATACCAAAAAAGTCCAGAATATAATAGAAAATCACTCATCATACTAAGAACTGGGAATGAGAAGAGACAGTCAATAGACACCAACACTGAGATGACACAGATGTTGGAATCATCTGACAAGGGGTTTAAAGCAGCCATCATAAAAGTGCTTCAATAAGAAATTACAAACACTTTTGAGACAAATGGAAAGTTTCAGCAGATAGAGGATGTAAAGAATAACCAAATAAAAAATCTGAAATGGAATAATACAATAACTGAAATGACAAACTCATGGGAGAGGCTCAATAGAAGAATGGAATTAACACAATAAAAAGAATTTGTGAACAAAAGAAACTACCCAATCTGATCAAAAGAAAGAATACATACTGAAAAAAAGAGAAGAGTCTGAGGGACCTGTGGGGAAATAACAAAAGATCTAACATTCATGCATTTGAAGTCGCAAAAGAAGAGGAGAAAGAAGGTGGAGCTGAAAAAATAGATGAAGAAATAATGGCTGAAAACATCCCCAAATTGGCAGAAGATATAAACCTAGATTCAAGAAGCTGATCAAACTCCAAACAGCATAAACCAAAAGAAATCCATGCCCATGCACATCATAATCAAACTTTGGGAATAAAGACAAAGAAAAATCTTGACAGCAACTGGAAAAGAGATGACTGATTACATACAGGGGAGCAACTATTTGAATGAGAGCAGATTTCTCACCAGAAACCATGGAGGCCAGAAGAAAGTAGCACATTTTTCAAGTGCAGAAAGAAAAGTACTGTCAAACCAGAATTCTATATCAAGTGAAAATATCCTTCACGAATGAAGGTGAAACCAAGACATTCTCAAATGAAGGAAAACTAAGAGAATTGATCACCAGCAGACTTACCCTAAAAGAATGGCTAAAGGAAGTTCTTTAAACAGAAAGGAAATGAACAAAAGGAATGTTGGGACATCAGGAATAAGGGAAGAATAAGAATAAAATATGGGTAAATATAATAAACTATCCTTCTCTTGAGTTTTATAATGTTTGTGGTTGAAGCAAAAATTACAACATTGTCTAGTACAGTTCTCAAAGTATGTAGAGAGAATATTTAGACAATTATACTATAAAGGTGGGGGGTGGATAAATGAACTGGACGGTGGTAAGGTTT